>NW_018020886.1:0-10742 GCF_002006095.1 Pseudomyrmex gracilis | reverse complement strand
CTTTGAGTTCCACTTTTGTGGAAATACGGCTAAAACCAGCGGCTGAAACCGTCGTAAAAAACTACAATGGCATGGCCGCTCTCAGGCTTCTCTCTGGTTTGGGCTTCAGGTCGGTACCATGGAGATAAAGAAGGGAGCGTTGTCGAAAAAAGATGAAGCTTAGTTAGCCATGTTTATATGGGCCACTAGTACTGCCATCTGTTAGAACTTCACAATACTTTGATGGAATAATGCTCAGAATGATATTTTAAGAAATCTAAGAAACATATTTACTTAAAAAACTAACAAAAAAACAAACTTTAATAAATATTAATTATAGATATTATATTATAGATATTTATAACATTTAATAAATATAGATAAATAAATAAGTAAATAAAAAAAATGACTTATAAACATAATTTACTGTTCTGCAAATAATATTACTTTATTATAAAAATGTCTCTTGCTTACATTAATATTCTTATTATTCTGTTTTACAATAAAAAAAGATCTCTTGTCTGTACATATTTTATTATAATACTTTTAATTAAATTTATTCTGACATGTTAAAAAGTTTTGATCATATAAATGTGTTATCAATTCTTCAAATATATTAATCATATTTAAAGTTAAAAGTACATTTTGTGTAATATAAAGAACGGAATATTTTGAACTAGAAGCGTCAAGCACCAACTTAATGTGGGGAAGCCTCCTCGATCCGCGGCCATCACATTGTCTCCCCTCACCGGCTCCGGTGTGAACGTTGGGGAGGCGCTGGCCAAGATGAGGAAGTAAATAAATTTGTCGGACTTCGGTATCACCGAGGTCCGACCAAAAAAGGCCGTCACCGGGGCCCTCATCATTGGGTGCGTTCAGACAATTCAACAGTTGCACAACAGTTGAGTAATAATCACTTCTAATTGGATCATACTTTTGAAATCGCAGCAGATTTTGAAGAATAGTCCTATCATAAGTGATGATCTCTCAACCGTTGAGTTGTCTGAACGCACCCATTGAGATTCCCGGTAAAAACAGCAAGGCCAGAGCGGACAGGCTTTGTGCCGCAATGTCCACTCTGGCGAAGGAATCTGGGGTGAAAATCGCGAGGCCGATTAAGACTTGTGAGCTTCGGGTCAAAGACCTCGATGACTCAATCAGATGAAGTAAAGGTTAGCTATTGGGGGTTGTCGGTTGACCGAAGTAAAGGTCGGCCGAGCTCGCGCTTCCCCCAATAGATTATTCACAGCATGGATCCAGTGTCCGATTGCTGCGGCAAAGATCACGGACACTGGATTCCTGAGAGTAGGGTGGGTGCGAGCGCCGGTAGAGGTCCTAGACCGCCGGCCCTTACAGTGCCACCGATGCCTTCGGCGAGGGCACGTCATGGCAACGTGCACTTACACCTCGCCGGATTAGGACAGGAGGGGCCGGTGCTACCGGTGCGGTGACCGTAGCCACCGGGTCGCGGAATGTAAGTCAGGGCCGAAGTGTCCGCTATGCGCCGACCTTGGTCGCCCCGCGGCCCACAGACTAAGCGGTAAGGCCTGCGCTCCAATTCCTCGTAAGAGGAAACAAAGAGCGCAGAAGGCCACCGCTGAAGGCCACAGCCCGCCTCCAAGGAAATCGCAACTGCCGTCCCTGGGAAATCGGCGGCAGCGGAGGGGGCTAGCCAGCCCTCCACCAGTAGTGCCCTCGAGGAGGGGATGGAGGTGGAGGAGCCACCCACTCAATAATGACTGTCCTCCAGGATAATATGAATCATTCCCGCGGGGCTCAGGATCTTATGATCCAAAGCCTCGCAGAGTTAAACGGAGCTGCCGCGGTCATGGCAGAGCCCTACAACGTCCCCGACCACCCGTCGTGGTCGGAGTCGGAGGACGGCTCTGTCGCAACATACTTCCGTGGAGGGGTTAATTCTGAGGGGGTAATTCTGAGTCCTCTGTCTTCTCTCCTCTGGAAAAAGGCAGGGGGCTCATGGTGATCGAGTGAGGGGAACTTGTGGTTGTGAGGGTCTTTTCTCGCCAACAAGGTCCTTCTCCGAGTTTGAAACGTTCTTGGACGAGCTGAGTCGGGTTGCTCGCCGATACTCGGCTCGTCCAGTACTGGTCCTAGGGGACTTAAACTCCAAGTCGGTGACTTAAGGTTCCCCCAGAACGCGAGGGGAAGAGCTCTAAAGAACTGCGCAGCAGCCTGTGGGCTCATCGTGCTAAACCGGGGCTCACAGCACACGTGCTTCAGGCGCAACGAGGGGTCTATTGTGGACCTGGCTTTTGCCTTCCCGAGCGCCGTCCGCCGTGTGTCCGAATGGAGAGTCAGGGACGACATGGAGACCCTATCGGATCATCGGTACATCACAATGAAGGTCTCTGTACTCTCTTGACCGCCTTCGGGGCTGCCGTAGAGCGAGAAGACCCCTGTCCCAGGAGTGGGTCCTCAGGAAACTGGACCCACAACTCCTGTCCGCCGCTGCTCAGGTGGCCAAGCCACCGGCCGAGCCGCGAAACCTCCGGGCGGAATTTCGGTGGTTCTGGGAGACGCTGGTCGCTATTTGCGACACAGCAATGCCGCGCTCCCGCGGCCCGCCGAACCGGAGGTTTGGTACTGGTGGACGGACAAAATTGCCTTTCTAAGAGTGGCATGCATCCGGTCCAGAAATCGGTACATTTGCACCCGTCGTCGAAGAACTGGCGACGTGACTGCACGAGCAGCGGGGCGTACGACGAGTGTCGCGAAGCTCGCAAAACCCTTCGTATAGCCATAAACCAGGCAAAATCCAGAGCGTGGTCGGAGCTCCTCGAGACTCTCGACACCGATCCGATGAGGGCGCCCATACAGGCTTGTCATGGACAAGCTCCGGCCATGGACGCCCCCGATCACTGAGAGTCTCGACCCCCAGCTCCTGGAGAAGGTTGTCTCCACCCTATTCCCCGACGGGAAAGGTGATTGGCCCTCCCAGGAGCCAAAGTTGAAACCGGTAGAGTGGTCCAACCAACTGAGGGTCACGGAGGAGGAGCTACGCCGGGCCGTCTATCGGATGACGCGCAAAACCACCGCGCCTGGTCCCGATGGCGTGCCCGGTAAAATGCTGGGCTTTGCCTTTGGACAGAAGTCCCTGGGAGCCCGCCTCAGGCAGATTTTTACCGATTGCCTGAGGACGGGATGGTTCCCACCTGAATAGAAGAATGCCAAACTAATCCTCCCCCAAAAAAGGGATAAGCCGGCGGACTCGCCGTCCGCGTACCGGCCGATATGTTTGCTCGATGAGGCGGGTAAGCTCTTAGAGCACGTTATCGCTAACCGCCTCACCGGGCACCTGTCGCGGGTAGGTCCCGACCTGGCCGATTGCCAGTTTGGATTCCGTGAGGGACGATCGACGGTAGACGCGATCTTCCGCCTCAAGTCCCTCACGGACGCGTCAGTCAAGCAAGGGGGGAGAGCGTTGGCAGTGTCGTTGGATATCTCCAACGCCTTTAACTTCTTTTCCTGGGACAGTATAGGGTGGGCGCTTACTCGCCACGGTGTCCCACCCTATATGAGAAAAGTCCTCGGGGACTATTTCCGCGGCAGGGAAATAAGGTATACCGGCCGATACGGACCATCGCATAGGAAAGATATGTGCCGCGGGATTCCACAGGGGTCAGTGTTGGACCCGTTGCTGTGGAACCTCGGGTACAACACGGTGATACAGGCCGCTCTGCCAAGAGGCCGCGGATGACACCCTCGTAGTAGCCTCTGGGGCAAACTGGAGAAAAACCAGGATTCTGGCAGAGATTGGCACCAACTGTGTCGTCGGCCGAATTGAGAGACTGGGTCTTAAGGTGGCCGTCCACAAGACGGAAGCCATGTGGTTCCATGGCCCCCGAAGACGACCACCGTCGGGACTCAGTCTCAGTGTAGGTAAGGCACGGGTCGAGGTGGGTACTTGTTTCAAGTACCTAGGTCTCTACCTCGATCCAAGATGGCGCTTTGAAGAGCACTACGCTCGGCTGGCCCCCAGGGTTCGAAAGGTTGCTAACTCCTTAACACGCTTGCTTCCAAATCTTGGTGGTCCGCGGGAGAAGGTCCGTCGTCTCTTTACGAACGTGGTGCACGCGGTAACTCTCTACGAGTCATTGTTGTGAACGGAAGTCGCGGCGGGGGTGGGCGCGCGGAGCAAATTTGGTCTGCTTCGCGCGGCTCAACAAGTAGTGGCCCTCCGCGTGATACGCGGCTTCCACACTTTCCACATGTAGCCATGGAAACGTCGGGCGTGTTGGCGGGGATACCTCCTCTAGCCCTCCTTGCACGCATGTACTCGGCGAGATATTCTCGCCGAATCAAATTGTTGCGGGAGAAAGCCGGGTCCTCTGAATAGTCCACCGCCGTAACAATAAAAGAAGTGTGCATCACAGTAGGAACGCGGCAGCCCTTGAGTGAAACCATCCACCCAGGGAGAGATACTGTCGCGGGGACCGTGACAGGCTGAGGTGGGGGCCCCTGCACGCGGTTCCGAGTAGGGACGACGTGGCGGCATGTGTCCCATCACGTCGTCAAAAGAGGGCGCAGCCCGAGGGGAGAACTTTACAAGTTCTCCCCTCAGAGTAGCGAATTAACTCGAGGGAAGGTCCCGGCAGAATCCTTATCAAGGGTTCCGGGTCCTTCCCTCAGAGCTAGGTAGGCACACCTTGGAGGTTTTAGTGAGTATACCTCTCTCATCTCGCGGGACGAGAAAGGGACTCCCATATAACCCTGGCCATCTCTCCTGAGGCCAGAGTATCCATAAAAAATTTCCTCCAAGTAAAAAAAAAATTTAAAAAAGGTTAGGTTCACATCCTGTCCGGTTAGATTCGCATCTTGGTTGAATAAAATCACATCCTGGTCGGTCAGAATCATTCTGTCCGGTTAGTGTTACATTCTAATCGGTTAAAATCACACCCTAACCAATTAGGTTAGATTCACACTCTGGCAGATAAAATTCACTTCTTGACTGGTCAGGTTCACATTTTGACCGAGTAGGTTCTCATTCTGATAAGGTAAATTCACATCATGACTAATCAGAATCACACCGTGATGGATTAGATTCACATCCTGATTGATTAGGATTAGGTTTACATCCTCGCCGATTAAGTTAACATCTTTACTTGCTGCTACCGTACCTGGGAGGTCCGCGGCAAAGTGTGCGTAAGCTGTATGTTAACGTGGTGCACTCACGGCCGATTTCTTCATATCTCTCGATATATAGCTATCCTCTAGATAAATTCCTCTAAGAACCAATAAGGAGAACCAATTTTGGGAGATATCTTCTAGATAAAATTATCGAAAACTTATCTAGAAGTGAAAAAATTGGCTGTCAGTTGCAAAGTTGCAAACTTCGACCGGCTAGCACCGAGAACACCGAGAAAGTAAAGGCACGCACTCAAGCAAAAACTTATGGGGTGCTCCCACTACCTCGATGTTTTCGGTGGTAGCCAGCCAGAGTTAGCAACTTTGCTTATTTGTGCTGTACGGCGTCCCGGTGTGGCACAGGGAGGTAACAGCAAAGCGGGCGTCTGTTCCCCTAGCTGCATTGCAGGGTTGCAGGGTGTGTAGCGCACGCATATCGCACGGTGACTTTTGAGACAATGCGCGTATTAGCGCAAGTTCCGCCGGTAGATTTGTTAGCTCGACAGCAGACTGTTGTGTTTGAACGCACGTGGAAACTCCAGGCAGAGTGGGAGTGTGGTGATCTTTCGAACATTGGTGATGTTCGGCAACAGGTGTACGACAACATGGTACGGAATTGGCAGCGTCGACTGCTAAATCTTGCCCTTGCGGGCAGATGGATCTGTGAGGCCATCAGGCCTTTGCTTGATCGGTGGCTAAAGTGTTCTGGGTGGCTCATGTTTCGAGCCACCCAGTTGCTCAGTAGACACGGAGTCTTTTTCTGAAAAAAATTTTCTGTTCTGCATTCAAAAGTCTGAGATCCCGGTGTGCGCGTACTGCGAGGTCGAAGTTGACTCGGTCCAATTCGCACTAGCTGAGTGTCCTGGCTAGAGTGCTCAACGCGAGGACTTGGTTGCGGTGTTTGGCGCTGACCTTTCTCTCCCAGCCGTGGTCGCGCGGATTGTGGGAAAGGGGGCGTGTCTTCCTCACGTTCTGTGAGGAAGTGATGCGCGAAAAAGAAGACGCGAAGCGAGCCCGTCAGACTGCTCGGTAGCGGCTGGGAAGAGAGCTGTGCGTTGTGATGGCAAAAAAAGTCTGTTTCTTCTTCTGTGTGAGAGGATTCGAAGTGAGACTTAGGTTGTGGGAAGGCAAAGAACAAGGGTTCTCCGTCGGCCATTGCACGCAGTTTTTTTAGAAATGGTGAGTAAGTTTGTGCGATCCAATCTTGTTACCTAAAATCGAGATGAGAAGCAGGTTTGCTTCTCGCGCACGCATAGGATGAAGGTGGAGACCTAGAGTCTTCGGATGCCACGCCTCTTTCTCTGTGCTTGAAGATCACCAGGAAAATTTACACTGAAACTTCATTTATTTTCCCACTCATGAAACGTGAGCATTTCACTTATTTTCCTTTCAGAAAGAATCCCACCACTGCTGTAAAGTAAAGGTGGTTTTCCATTACGGTTGCAGTGTGATTGGCTGCTGCAAATTATGCCGTTTCCCGCGTCTCGTTTGCTCTGCTAAGTGCGAGAGTGAGGAATGAGAGAGAAGTGAGAATGAGGGTTAGAGGGGAAACTAAGTGGGAATATAACTGAAAGATTTTGTGAGAAGATAATTGAGTGAGAAGATAAGTAAGAAGGAAAATAAATGAAGTTTCAGTGTAATGGGTACCATCTCTGAAGCAGGAGTCCCACCGTCTCTTAGGTAGGAGTCTTACATAACCCCGTTTCCGAAAAGCAAGGACATGCGCAATATATTTCCCCTCGTCAACAAACAAAAAAAAGTTCACATCTTGACCGGTTACCTTTATATTCTGATCGCTTAGGCTTAGAGGCTTAGGTTAGGTTAGGTTAGGTTAGGTTGTAACCGGCTGTTAGGCTAAATATAAGTTTGATACTCACGATTGATGCTTTTCTAGACGATCGCCAGTCAAGGTTACCCTCAATTGACAAAGATTAATTGTTCTTCCAGGTGCTGCTGGTATCCTAGATAGACTTTGTAAAATTGACACGACATATGAACAAGACACGTTTGTTATAAACACTATAGTTACATTTGAGTAAGTATTACAAAATAATATATTCACAACGGTACACAATAAACACTATATAGAGAGTCTCTCAGGGAAAGAGTCGCAAACTAAATGTCAACTAATGATGTCATTAGTTTGCGACTCTCTCCCAGAGAGGCTCTTTAGGTGTAGGATTATAATAGGGATCAGCAAAATAAAGATACACGTAATTATCTCTGTCTAATAACTTTGCACTTTATTTTTCACTCCACGCAATAATACATTTCATAAAATTTCGGAATACAAAATAATTAATCGTCGTCAAATAGTTATCACACTTTTTATTCGCGTAATCTAGGTCGTGCGACCTATTCTCTATGCAAGCGTGATTGCAACTGACTGCTCGCCTCACTTTCCGCCTGCTCCAAAGATGCCATTTCGTGCAAGACAGCATCGAGAGCATCAAAGCGGTGGAGACTGGTTTCGTTGTTAGACTGCATTCCGATATTCACTGCCAGTAGTGGTAATCTATAACACATGTAACGTGAAGTATAGATGTTGAGTACTGGCATTGAATATAGAAACGCAGTT
The DNA here is from genome assembly GCF_002006095.1 of Pseudomyrmex gracilis. Taxonomy (NCBI): domain Eukaryota; kingdom Metazoa; phylum Arthropoda; class Insecta; order Hymenoptera; family Formicidae; genus Pseudomyrmex; species Pseudomyrmex gracilis. Next base: position 3,040 of record NW_018020886.1, on the reverse strand, counting down.
TTGTAATCTTGTAAAAAGTCATGATATTATTAAAATAAGATATATACATAACATATTTGTATAAATTATTAATATGACATTTAACAGTAAAGTCATAAAAAGATTTTAGAATATTAACAGTGAAGTCATAAAAAGATTTTAGAATATTAATATAATAAATATATATATTTGTTAATATTAAACTTTTTTTCAAATACGTAAATAAACTTATCGTATAATTACGAATACTTAAAATTTAAAAGACATATAATATTTAATATATGTATGAGTCAATTACTTAATAACATTATTTGCATCTAAAATGTGATATTTGTCCTATTCATATTAAAAAAATAAAACTATATGTAAATATGTGAACTAATATACATAAAATATTTTTTGTAATACATATTGTTAATTAACATGTATAAATTTTTATTTTCTATATTTAAATAACGAAAAGAAAAATCCTATTTTATAGATCCATAATCTTAAAACTTTTTTTGTTTTTATATCTGGTAAAAAGGAAAAGATTCTTTCTGAATCGACATTCGAATTTGGCAGTGATCTCACAGTATTCACGAGAGACTTCAAATTGGGATATTGATGAGTACGGTGAAAAATTTGTGTCCACATTTCATCAAACGTTAATTTTGTCAGAGAATTTTTTTCTGCTTGCGTGAAACCTTGATGTAAAGCAAACCATTCTTTTTTCAAACTATTGTCGTCAAACGCACTAAAAGTTTGAGCGACAAAAGAAACATCATTAAAAGAAGTTTCTCTGTTACTATCAAATAAAGCTATGTCCGATTTAAAAACTTTTAATTTTGATAAGAATAGATTATTTATTGGTAGTCTTTTACAAATTTCTTGGGCAGCAGTAACATAAAATTGTAAGCAATTTTCTCTAATATTAGAAATTACGCCTGCATGCCCTTTCACAATCAATTCTTCAATATATTTTTCACAATCACTTCCTAAATGTATTTTTGTTAAAAGATTTGTGATTGTCTTTATTAGAAAAATTGAAATTATTATTATTTATATATTGCAAAAGCTTTGGATTTATATAATTTTTACAAATATTATATAAGAATTTTTGTGATTCGGGTTGCAACTCCTGTATTCTAGTTTCCAAAGCTTGAAAACATGCATTATAAGAATTAAAAAAATTTAAAATATATTGTAAAAATAATAAATATGCTTTGACTTCAGGTTTTCGCATCACAGATAATAAAGTATTCTCCTAAATTTGTGTTCTCATTTGTTGTTATGTCAATTAAAAAATAATTGATACTATCCCAAAATTCTAGAAGTTTTTCAATACATGAATGCCGAGAAAGCCATCGTGTGTTGGCCAACTTTAGGAGTTTTCGATTTGTTTCCTGAAAACATTTGCGAAATTCTTCAAAAAATAGCAGATCGCTTGGGACTACTGCTAACATAATTTGCTATTTTTTTTACGAATTCCTCGCAATAGTCAGGAATTTTCTCGCAAGCATTATTTGCAACCAGAGCAGCGGAATGACACGGACATGAAAATGTTAATAAATGTTTACAAATTTCCCCAAGCTTCTGTTTAAATGATAAATATTTGCCTGTCATGATGTGCGCATTGTTACATGACAAGGCAATAATATTTAAAAATGAAATTTTAAACTTTTACATTTTAGCTTTAAACGCGTCAAATAATTTTTCCGCACTGCAATCTTTTGCGTCAATATCAATTAATTTCACTAATTGCGAGCAAACGTTTAATGTTTCAGGATGAACATATCGAACAAAGAACGTCATCCATTTCTGATTAGAAATGTCTGACGTTTCGTGAATAAAAATAGAAAATTTATTATTTTTTATAATGTCGACCACACGATCTGTTTCAACGGGACATAATACACATTACAAAGTATCTTCTGACACTTAGTTCGACCCATTGTCATTCTTTGTAATACGTCTAAATCTTTTCCTATTTCTTTGAATAATCTAAGAATTTCTGATGCTGTTTGAAGCGCAATATTTTTTCAACAATAAACGCAGCAAATCGAATTTCTGCTGCTTTCTTTCGTTTCTTAAACGATAAACATTCGTCTGTCATTTTGATATCATCGTTTGTTTCAGTATGTTCTACATTTTTGGTTTTAGCTAATGCTACATGTGATGCGGATTCTGCATGATCATAAATACTTGACAATCTGGCAGACATATGTTTTTCACAAAACGAGCAAAAAAATAATTTGTCGTCATGTGATTTGCGTAACCATAGTTGAAATGATTCTATTTCCAACCATTGGTTGTTAAATTTATATGTCTTTGAATTATTTTTTTGTGAGTTCACATTTTCTTTATTTAAGAAACCAGAAATGTTTTCTTTATGATCATTTCCAGGAATGTTTTCTTTAAGATTATTTTTATGACCTACAGAATCCGCGTGTCTAGAAATGTTTGTGTTACAAGCAAAATTTTTTTGACATACAGTACAATGAAAAACACTATCATTTAATGGTACTTTTTGTATCCAGGATTTACATCGATTATCGTTAAGCCAAGCTTCTAAAACGCTTTGCTTATATTTTTTTTGTAACACATTTGAATCGCACATATTTACATCAATTAAAAATTTTAATTAGAAGAAAACGGATAGTTTATAAAAAACTTACAGTTGAGACCGTTTCAGTTTCCTTACCGACGTGGTTACTTAATAAAACGTATAAAAGACGTTTATTTACACAAAATATCACATCACTTTACACAGATTTGATCAATTTTAATCAAATAATATATCACATATATTTTATGTAATAAATAATACGCAAAAGTCACAAAACGAACGCGACTCTACATTGTTTTGTACGAGTCGCGATCGCCTCTACCTTCCGCTTGTCATTTCTGTAGCAGATCGAGCAGCGAGCAGCAGCAATGGAAAACGATTTCGGTAAGTAATAAATTACATTATTAATTATAAATGAATGTAATCGCGAAATTATCCACAAATAAAAAAAGAATCAACGCGATTTGAAATATAAGATGTACATTATATCGAGTACATATGTTTTCATATGTA
>NW_018020885.1:122798-161473 GCF_002006095.1 Pseudomyrmex gracilis | reverse complement strand
AAGAAATTGATGCAACGGTCATTCTCCAGTTCCACAGTAAATTTTAGTCTATCATGAAATGCATTAAATGTAGAAACAATAGAATCAACCATATGTGATGGAGCTGCTAAAAAGATATCATCTACATATCGATAATAAACAGGAATAAATCCTTTGAATTTGTATAAAGCTTTGTTTTCGAGGTCTTGCATAACAATATCTGCTAATAACGGGGATAAAGGTGATCCCATAGGAAGACCAAAAGTTTGTTTGTAAATGACATTATCAAAAGTGAAAAAAGTAGATGATACAATAAAATTAACAGCAATAATAAATTCATCAAATGGAATGCCGGTGTTTTTAGAAATGTAAGACCATCTGGTCTTTAAACCATTAATTGCCAGATCCGTAGGGACATTTGTAAACAATGAAACAACATCCAAAGAAATCAATATCTCATTGTTTAACCGGATTTTAGAGAGATTATCATAAAGCGTGAAACTGTTGTTTATGTTGCTTCTGGCCTTCGGGAGACTGTCGTAAATTAACTTATGTAAAAAAGCAGCCAAAGAATAGAGAGGGCTGTTTTTTGAAGAAACAATCAACCTTAATGGAATTTCTTTTTTGTGAACTTTTGGTAAACCATACGCTTTAGATAACGAACTATCACTTGATCTCAAATAGTTGTAAACATTTTTTTCAATAAACCCTCTGTTTAACCAGCGTTTAAGTAAATCAAGTAGGTTGGATTCTATTTTTCTAATTGGATTTCGTTTAACAATCTCATACGTTGTGTTATCACTTAAAAGGTTTTTCATCTTTGACACATAAAGATCTCTATTCAAAGCCACCGTAATATTGCCCTTATCTGCACGTGTAAATATTATTTCAGGATGTCGCTTCATAAAAGTTACACACGTTCTATACATCTCCGTCATCACAACATCATTGTTCGAAATATTAAACTCTTTGTGAAGAAAATTTTCTTGCTTAGGAATAACAATGTTTCTAATTTTTTACTTTGTTTTTATATCAAAACTTTTTATGTTGGATTCAGTATCCTTAATAAATTCATGGATCAATATGTTCTTTGTTGATCCTATCGGATCGGGAGACAATGATTTGCTCCAAGCTGTAAAAGACGAGAAACTTTCTCCGGAATCATTCTATCGGAAATATTTAGAAACCATTTTTTGTTTGTTTGGACAAAAGGCATCAAAGGTTGTTTGTCCCGAAAGATATCATTAGTGATTGAAACCGAAACTGTCTTTCAGGTAGATTTTTAGAAACAGGATTGTCAAGATAAATTTTATCAATCCTATGTGGGTTCGAGTGATCCATCAAACAATGGTACTTTATAAGTGCAATTTTATCACAAGCTATCAAGTTAGTAGCCTTTTTAAGCCCCAAAACCTTCTTTTGTTTTTTTACAAATAAATTTTGACGATATTTGTTAAATGATATCTAATGGTGATCTAAAAACTGAGAAATTATATAAGGTGGAAGTGAATTCTTTAATAAAGAATTTAGTATAAAGATTCTACGGTTAAAAAAATATATAGATCTGTGTAAATCAAATATTTATATATATTTTTTTAACCGTAGAATCTTTATACTAAATTCTTTATTAAAGAATTCACTTCCACCTTATATAATTTCTCAGTTTTTAGATCACCATTAGATATCATTTAACAAATATCGTCAAAATTTATTTGTAAAAAAACAAAAGAAGGTTTTGGGGCTTAAAAAGGCTACTAACTTGATAGCTTGTGATAAAATTGCACTTATAAAGTACCATTGTTTGATGGATCACTCGAACCCACATAGGATTGATAAAATTTATCTTGACAATCCTGTTTCTAAAAATCTACCTGAAAGACAGTTTCGGTTTCAATCACTAATGATATCTTTCGGGACAAACAACCTTTGATGCCTTTTGTCCAAACAAACAAAAAATGGTTTCTAAATATTTCCGATAGAATGATTCCGGAGAAAGTTTCTCGTCTTTTACAGCTTGGAGCAAATCATTGTCTCCCGATCCGATAGGATCAACAAAGAACATATTGATCCATGAATTTATTAAGGATACTGAATCCAACATAAAAAGTTTTGATATAAAAACAAAGTAAAAAATTAGAAACATTGTTATTCCTAAGCAAGAAAATTTTCTTCACAAAGAGTTTAATATTTCGAACAATGATGTTGTGATGACGGAGATGTATAGAACGTGTGTAACTTTTATGAAGCGACATCCTGAAATAATATTTACACGTGCAGATAAGGGCAATATTACGGTGGCTTTGAATAGAGATCTTTATGTGTCAAAGATGAAAAACCTTTTAAGTGATAACACAACGTATGAGATTGTTAAACGAAATCCAATTAGAAAAATAGAATCCAACCTACTTGATTTACTTAAACGCTGGTTAAACAGAGGGTTTATTGAAAAAAATGTTTACAACTATTTGAGATCAAGTGATAGTTCGTTATCTAAAGCGTATGGTTTACCAAAAGTTCACAAAAAAGAAATTCCATTAAGGTTGATTGTTTCTTCAAAAAACAGCCCTCTCTATTCTTTGGCTGCTTTTTTACATAAGTTAATTTACGACAGTCTCCCGAAGGCCAGAAGCAACATAAACAACAGTTTCACGCTTTATGATAATCTCTCTAAAATCCGGTTAAACAATGAGATATTGATTTCTTTGGATGTTGTTTCATTGTTTACAAATGTCCCTACGGATCTGGCAATTAATGGTTTAAAGACCAGATGGTCTTACATTTCTAAAAACACCGGCATTCCATTTGATGAATTTATTATTGCTGTTAATTTTATTGTATCATCTACTTTTTTCACTTTTGATAATGTCATTTACAAACAAACTTTTGGTCTTCCTATGGGATCACCTTTATCCCCGTTATTAGCAGATATTGTTATGCAAGACCTCGAAAACAAAGCTTTATACAAATTCAAAGGATTTATTCCTGTTTATTATCGATATGTAGATGATATCTTTTTAGCAGCTCCATCACATATGGTTGATTCTATTGTTTCTACATTTAATGCATTTCATGATAGACTAAAATTTACTGTGGAACTGGAGAATGACCGTTGCATCAATTTCTTGGATCTGTCAATTGATGTTGTTGATGGTGAATTAAAAATGGATTGGTTTCACAAAGACACCTTTTCAGGTAGATTTCTTTCGTTTTATTCTCATCATCCTGTTTGCCATAAAAAGGGTTCCATATTCAGCTTAATTGACCGGGCAATTTTATTGTCACATCCCGATTTCCATCATAAGAATATTGTTTTTGTTGTTAACATTTTACTAAGCAACGGTTATCCTCTTGATTTCGTTTTTGACAACATAAATTACAGAATTAAAAACTTTATCTCCAAGAAGATCAATGCCTCGTTTAATTGTAACGCTGTTTCTCAGAACGATAAGAAACTAATTATTTTACCGTATATTAATAAGTTATCTGAGAACATCATACATGCGTTCAAAAAAGCGGATAACATAATAGGCTATAGATGTCTAAACAGACTGAACAAAATAATTAAAGCACATAAGGATAGGACGCCGTATGAATTGAACACAAATGTTATTTATAGAATAAATTGTAAAAACTGTTGTGCATCTTACGTAGGACAGACGAAAAGACAGCTTAAAACCAGAACGAAAGAACATATTAACAATTTTAAAAAAGATACTTCACAGCTTTCTGTTATCTCGAAACATTGCATTGAATTTGAACATTCTTTTGACTGGGATAATATAAAAATTTTAGACTATGAAACTAATTTTTACAAAAGGTTAATTTCTGAAACAATACACATAAAAAAACAATCACATGGTCTTAACTTAATCACTGACACTGATTTACTTGACAAATCCTATTTTAATTTACTAGACAACTTGATGGCATTCTAATTTTACTCTTAACATATTTATTTATTTTCTTGTCTTGACTTTAACTGTAGTGGGGCAATAGATGTTTGTGTATATATATTCGGCTGTCTTTTCGTGTTTCCAGCGTTTGATTTGTGATTTCAATTTGTAAGTATGTTTGCCTCTGTCGTGCGTGGTATTATAAAGTATTATAAAGTGATTACATTTTCGGAATTATTTACAGTTTTTGGCGTTTCACGTGTGAAATATGTCATCAATTAGAACGGTGACAAGAGTGACTCTATGTAAAATAACTGCGCCTTCAATTAGTAACATGTAAGATCGTTTTTTAATGTTTAACACTGAAGAAGACTCAAGTAGAGTCGAAACGTTTATTGTTAATTTTATGTTATGAAAAGATTTTCTGATATTTTGTTATATTGTTAAAGAATATCATCAGATTTTGCTCGTAAATTTGGCCTGTTGTATATTGATTTTAATATTGTGACATATTTCTTTAGTCATTATTAGTTTACATGTATGTAATAAAAATAAATGGGTATGAATTTAAATAACCATGGAAAAAAAACTTACCTCATCAATAGTACGATTTTCTAATTGTTCACTTATCGATAAAAATGAACTTTCAGAATATTCTTTCTTAATACTTTGTAACAATATCATATCCTCTTCACGTGTCCATGGTTTGTTAATTGAATCAGATTTCGTTCTCACATTAGTATCTGTTTTTAAATTTGCTGTTCTTGTATTTACATTACCTAAAATATTTTTTTAAAATAAGATATTTAGATTAACGTAAGATATTTATATTAACACACACAATATTAAATGACGTATATAAAATTCAAAAGATAGTTACTTGATTCACAATCGATGTTATTACTTGAACTTGAAGAAATAACTGGTGTAACTTCAGTATTTAACAGATTATCACGCATTGGTACTTGTGCAATAGAACTAACTTCTGATTTTTTAAGTTCATTTGTTTTCTCGTGCTCTACAACACCAGATTCGTTGACTTCTGCTGACGCATCATGCTCCTCAGTCTTCTTTTCTCGTTTACTCCTGCACTGAGACATACGCATTCTTTTATTAGCGACTGCGTGATCTACAGTGCCTATTCTTTTCAAAACTTTCTTTTGATCCGTTTTGAGGGTGAAATTTACATTCCTTTTAGGCTTTAGTTTTTCACTGTCTTCGTTTTCCTTCAATAACACGTCTTTCGTAGCGCACTGCTTCTGGCAAACATCTTCCTGACTAGGATCAGTCTTCGATGATTTCCGTCGTTTTTTGGGTGAAATTGACGGAATGACTTTGTCAGCAACTTTTAACGATACGCGCGCAATATGATCTAATTTCTCCTGATCCTCTCCAGGAAACGTAATTTTTGCAGGTCGTAGTCCCTCGGGCGTTTGTAGATAAATTCTCCCGTTGAGAAACTGTATATTATGAAACATGTAATATATATGTTACAAGACATTAAACTTTTTTTAAAGTAAATAAACTAGAACAAGTAGAAGAATGAAAAATTTATATATTAAATATCGCAATACGCACTCGTGTGCCGCAAGAAATACAATGTTCAGTATTAGTTTTAAGATTCGGATCGTCCGTATTATGGCAATCACATTTACAATTTTCTCCACCATATGGATCTTCGTGACACGTTTTTGTGGGTAATTCTATATTCTCGTATAATTCTAATGAGTTTTCGGTACAGGTTACATTTTTATCGTAAAGTCCGAATGGACACGTCAAGTTCTCAAATATATGTGGTGCAAGCAAACTAAGAAAAACATGTTTGTTAGCTCACTATTTGAATTTCGTGGTTTATAAATAACAAAAATAATAATAATAATAAAGTATTACCTTTCAGGAGGTTTTGCACTAGGTAGAACTTGTAAGAATAAATCCATAACAAGTGGATGACCCTTAAAAACAGGACTCATAACAGCGTGAACGTTTTCCAAAGTAGTGTGAGGATCAGATGAGAGTTGCGTGATTGCCTGCATCATCTTTGCTATCCGCGATGGTTGTTTAGCGAAATATATTTGTGCGACGCGAACAAAATCATTCATTTTTTGTAACATTATATACTCTACCGATTTGCCAATCATCGCAGCTTGATGCGGCTTTAGAAATAATAAAAAATCTGTACACAGTTCTGGATAATTTTGCAACTTTGTGCAAACATCCTCGTACAATTTGGTTGTTAATATATCTTTTTTTATTGTGTTATCTTCTATTTCTTTATCTGTTGAACTTTTCTCGCGAGAGTCACCGACTGTTTGGTTATTAAGACTTTCCAATTTTTCAGAATAATCTAAATACAATTTTATCACACCTTTAAATGTTTCCGGATTGGTAGATTCTAGCATTAAGTGTAGCTTCTGAAAATACGATGCTGCAAATTCTACAAAAAGAAATATATAGATGATAAATACATGTATGCAGATTGAGTTGAAACTTTTATCACGCGATGTTATGAACTTTTAACTGACTTACTTCTGTCACGTTCCTCTTCTGTTAATGGATTTTCGGCTTTTATTAATCTTTTTATAATTTCTATTTCTCTAGTTTGTTTAGCTTTTTTTCTGTTCACAGGATCTTTGATTATTGTTGTACTAGCTAACATTAATTCCGCTATTTCATCTTCATTATCCTAAAAAAAAAAAAAAATTCATAATTTATAAACAGATATCAATACCCCACTACAGAGTTTCACATAACAAAACTTACAACTTTTGACACAGCGCACTGCTCATCTACGTTCTTATCTGTGTTGTCCTTTTCTTTGGATTTTAGAGCACCACAATTAGACGAAGGTTTCGAACCCAACGCTTGCGCCATCATCTTCATATTTTGAGCACTTCTTGTTTTTGCTAATCTAGGTGTGGTTTTGCGTATCTGTGGTGAATTTTGAGATACTTTTGCGCTTCTGGTTAACATAGTGTTTAATTTAGCGGTACTTTTATCTGTCTGTGTTTCCTTCATGTCTGTAGCATTAGTTTTCGAAGTGCTTTGTACATTCGCGTGTGCTTCATTTGTTTCTGCACACGTTTCAACAGCTTGTACATTATTATCAAGTACTTCTTTGTCTTCGCTAATGTTGAGTTTAGGATTTTTTTTAGCAGAGTTATCAATCTTGTCGGTAGTCGAAAGTTTTGGATTCAAAGTTGCAGGTAATATTTTCGGTAACATATTCACAATCGGATTTCGTAAGGAATGATTATTAGAGACACAGGGATATTTCCCTATTGCACTCATAATAATCCCTTGTTTTGCAAATTTACACAAATCAGTCATGTAATTATTCTTTGCTAAATTGTTGTTATACTCTGTTTGCTGTAACAAAAGTAATAAAAGGAAGAGAGATAACTAATATAGTTATTAGTGATTTGATCTTATTTCAAATGTATATGGATTACATAATTGCTTACTTACATTATTGAGATAAGTTCGCCATCTCAGAGGTAGAAGTTCTATTGGTTGATCTATCGGAGCTTTCAGTTTATTCTCAAGTGTTATGTAATGTATTATTTTAGGAACGCATCCTTTTTCAAAATAATGCTGTAAATAAAGTCTCATTTTAGTTTCGATATAAATATTTAAAAATATTTGGTACATACGTACTGTAAAACGTTCTTCAATTCTTGATTGTACGTACATACCTTAATTGGATTATTATCCTTAGAAGCGCGACGTTTCATGATATGATGTAATAATCCTTGCGCATCTCTGTTTGGCAACAGGTACTGGCTAATAAGTTCAGCAACATCAGCCAATATCTTTTTTTTATCTTTAAACTTTCTTGGTTTTGATTGAACAAACGGTAAGAACTGTTCGATACCCAATGCAATTAAACTGAAAATATTACAATAGAAAAAAATAATAAAAATTATATAATAATAATAATAATATATTAAAAAAAAGAATATATATTATTCAGATAATTAATTTCAAAACTTACGTTTCTTCCGGTCTTAAATATGGAGATTTTACATTTTTATTAAGTCCAGATCTGAAAGGTATTTCTGGTAAAAGTTGTGGATACATAAGAGCTTCACTTCTGATAAGTAATTCTTCTAACTCAGGAAAAAATTCATCAGTACGTTTTCGCTGGTTTGCACGATACAATTTAGATTTAGCAATTTCATTCGTTACATGCTTTTTGAAATCTGCATTAAATTTTGAGTCGGAAAACTTATTTTCCCAAGTTGACACCAATTTTAAAGCTTCTTCCAAGTTTTCTGCATTAAATGCAGAATTTGGCCCATTGCTCAGATATCTAATGTATCAATAATAATTTATATATATATAAATTTAGGAGTGCTCTGTGTCACGTTTCTTACATATTCATCATCTATACCTTAAGCTCTGCAAGTTCTGTTTATATAGTTTCGCCAATGAATGATGTTCTGGATGCATGTGAGTCATAACAAAATGCTGTGCCATTAACTGCACGTGTTGCCGAAGCTGCGTAGCTAACAAGAGACGTTGTTCAAGACTCATGACTTCTGATAATTCAGGTTCAGCAAGTACTGATAATTCTGCCATAGGGCAATTCTAAAAATACAAAGATACAATAAATCGTGAGGAGATACAAATACAAATTTTCTGCCAAACATGACACAAATCTGTCTTTCTTACCATATTGTTATTTTCAATCGGCGGTGTTTCATTGTCTGGAAGTTTCTTTTTTTTGAACACTTCTTGTTCTTCCTCCTGCATTGAGAACATAGGAGTTAATTCGAGCAATTCTGCAATTAAGTCGTATTGTTCCTTGCGAGAAACTTCTACTGCTTTGTCTGTCCTAAGTTCTTCCTTGTCCACTATATTCATTAAGAGTGAAAATATAAATCTCTCTCTCATACAGATATTAAGAAAAAAAATAAAGAAGTGATATAGTAGTAATGTAAAACTATGTACATAAATCAGTTTCATCTTCTAATATGTTATATTCAGGATCAGCTTCTGGATCATCTTCTATAGTTGGATCTTGTGTCAAAGGTTGTGTAAATTCCTTCAAAAAATTATCCCAATCTTCGTCCAGCTCACAATCTAAATCATCAATCATATCAGCAGTTATATCAGGTGGTATAAATGCTTGTTCTATTTCTTGCAAAGAAGTTTCACTCAAAGGTAACTTAGAGCGTGTTCTTTGACTAATGCTTTCTTCTTCTGTTGGACCAAGTGGAACACTTAAAAAATAATATTTGTTAAATATTATTAATGCATTAATGCAATATTTGTTCATTACTGATTTTTGACATTGAAGTCAGTTAGAGAAAAATTGAATAGATGAATTGCATAAGTAAAGAATATCTAAGAAATTCAAATGCATTAATTAAAATGTACAATTAATTTAAATACACAATCAATACTATTAAAGTTTGCTCACATACAGTGGTATTTTAAATATTCCTTCAGGATCGTATTGCACATTTGATGATTGTTGTTCAGAAGAGGCTATAATATTATTATTATTCACTGATATTGATGGTTGTAACTCTTTATCACTATTTGATGTACTTTCCACTTCTCTCTCATCATCACTCTGTGCCTTATCATGTTCAGGATTATATTCTTCATCAGATGAATCTTCTGGTAATTCTTCCTGAATCAAAGCCTGCACTTCTGAAGAAGCTTTTTGTGCTGTAGTAATAGGCCATGGTATATTAACCTTTGCAGCTGCTAATTCTCTATAAATCAAAAGAATAATTTACTATTTTATATGATAAAATATTGAAATAACAAAATATCAAAAATGTATATATGTACATACTTAGCTTTAGCCCTTGTTAGCTTACGACCAAAGTTAACATCATTTTCTGTATCTTGAAGCCATTTTTGTACCATTGTCATTAGATGCTCATAAGGAATTACATGTTTCAATATATTCTTAACATTAGTGGCAGTTAAATTAGTTTTGGCAGCTTTGGCATCAAGTTGCCTCTCAATTTCTTCTTCCATTTCATTGAGTACTGATGCTTCTTCAACAGCTTCTCTTTTATGCTTGCTGGACGGTTCATAATTATCCACTTCAGATATGTCAATTTTTAAATCAGCATTCTCAGAATCAGTAGAATTCTCACTATTAACGTCATTGAAATCAAAGTTGATCGAAAATGATAAGTTGCATTTTTTCAGAGATTCAGTGAGCGAAACTTGGGGGGATGTCATTGAATCCGTCTCATTTTGTACAGGTTTGTTTGTTGATTTGTTGACTGATTGATTTGATTTTTCCATTTTTTTCATAAAAATAATGTTTAAAGTACTCTACACACAAATATATCTATCTTATCCTAATGAAAAATATTGCTTTTTCTCTCTTAGACGTAGAGTGTACCGCGCAAAATATCACATATTTCTGTAATTTCTATCATCTGAATAGTGTTTCTTTCCGGTGTGTACACAGATATAAGGTAAGGTTAGGTTAGGTTAGGTTATAATGAATGTTTTGTAGAAAAGGTTAGAATGATCTAAAGCATGTGTAGTGTGACTCGGATCCTACCTATCATCAACAGTTTTGTTCACAGTATTGAATATAGCGAATATTATCCCGTAGTTTTTGAAATTATTTAAATAGAACTTGCAGAAAGTGTTTAAGACGTTAAAAAGAAAATATTAGAAGATATTGTATGTTACGTACAAAATGGATATACAAGATTACTGTCAAAGATTACCCAAAGTGGTATGTTCTTTATATACAAGACGCTATTGTACACAATATAAGACATTTGTATTTTTTATATTGAATTCTGTTATTTTCTACTTCATAGTGCGTAAAATGTAAAAGTTATATTAATTTACATTACAGGAACTTCATGCCCATTTAAATGGATCATTATCTATGAATACTTTGCAAAAATTATATAAAATGCAACACTCAGATATTACTGAATGCGAGCAAACTTCCATGGATGCTGTTAAATTTTCATCTCTAAGCGAGTATGCAAATATTCTATTTTCTGTTGTGAAATAGTTTTTCTGCAACTTGTAAACACATTATTTAACAAGTGATATATTAGAAATAATATATATGTAACATTTGTCTTTCAGATGTTTTAAAGTGTTTGACATAGCACATGCAGTAACAATCACTCCACAGGCTGTGTTTCTTGCGGCTTGTGATGTGATAAAAGAGTTTCACGATGATAATGTAGTTTACTTAGAACTGAGAAGCACACCTCGAGCTGTGAAGGATTCAATGACAAAATTAGAATATCTTGAGGCCATAATAAGAGCTTTTGAGTAAAGAACTGTTTGATAACAATTAAACTTAAAGAATATTTTTGATGAAGTTTTACATATTTTATGCTTTCCTTGAAGCAAATTGTGAGTTTTATTATATTCACAGAATATCCAAATCTCAATTTCCACGAATTATTGTAAAACTATTGGTGTCAATTAATCGAAAGGAAGGTTATAAATCAGCAAAAGAAAATGTGGATCTTGCGATACAGTTGATGAAACAGTTTCCACAGTATGTTGTCGGTGTTGATCTTAGCGGTGATCCAAAAGTGAAAGAGTCATTTTTACCTTTATTGGAAATAGCTAGGAAGACGGGACTGAAGGTTGCAGCACATTGTGCGGAGGTAATAATAAATTGCTTTTTTTTCATTGTAATGGATAATATAATAGATATAATTGACATGTATACACACACACACACATATATAGATACCAGATGAAATAGACATAGTTGATACGTTGAAATTCAAACCTGACCGATTAGGACATTGCACTTGCATTCATCCTACTTTGCAAGGATCTAAACAACTATTTGACATGTTATTGGATTCCAAAGTTCCTGTTGGTACGAAAAACATTCTAAAAGTTTTTTTTTTATCAAAAACAAATAATTGTATGAGAATGCGAATATTTAATATTGTTGTGACATACAATTTTTTTTATCTAGAGTTGTGTTTAACATCAAATGTTAAATGTAAAACAGTATCCTCTTACGAAACACATCACTTTAAATATTTTTACGAAACTGGACATCCTATAACTATTGGAGTGAGTATAAAATAATCCAAGATGCAATCAATAAAAAAACTGTAAAAGTAAATAGTTTATAAAAACTTGATATTACAAGAAACATTTGTTTTCAGACCGATGATAAAGGTGTATTCAACACATGTTTGTCCAAGGAATTCGAAATATTGAACTCTACTTTTAATATTGGAAAAGAACAGCTCAAAAAATTATCTCTACTGTCTGTGCAGTATAGCTTTGCAGACACAGAAGAAAAGAAACGTTTATCATCAATTATCGAGAAGTTTGAATAATATTTTTTTTTTTTAATTAAATATCTTAAATATATTATGTGAATGCATATGATTTTTATTTTTTATTTTTCTTCGTCTTAAAAGAAAGTCAAAGATAAGTAAAATAATAAAATGCAGTGTGTTCATTCATGTCGTATATTGAAGACTGTTCACATATAAAAGTAACATCAGTTTTATTTAATATTTGTATCTATCGTTTACATACATTTACATGTAATAACTGATTTATTATTTGAGAAGTTTATAATCCTTACACATTGTTTTATATCTTGTTTCTCACGTAAATTCATTCATTCCATTCATCTTATAATTTTTATATATATGTACAATATTTACGGTAGCTATTCGTATGGTATTTCTATAAATTACTATATTCTGTTGTAATGATTTGAAGAATCGATGATGATAATAATATAAGCTATTACATAACGTATGTTCAACGATCTTGATATGGATAATTATATTGACTAAGTATGTTTTGCTACAGCAATAAAGCATTTTAAAAATACGACGTTTATTTTGCGTTATCGTTGGTTTGTTCTTTTTCACTTAACTGCACCAGTTCAGAGTTCATCTTTTTCACTCTAAAGAGAAGAAAAAACACTCTAAACTAGTGTGACCAGTTTAACAAAAAACAAACCAAGTGATAGGCATAAACCCTATCAGGAACATGTCACTTGTCTTCACTTATTATCATATCTTATATCATATAGAAAGAGAGTAAATCTCGTTTTTCGAGTTAGTATGGCTGCTTTCTTTTTAATAAACACAAATCGACAAAGATTAACACACTCGAGCGTAGTTTGACTCTCCTTCCAAAAAAGAGTCAAAGAGTGTAGCGACTGAGGTCGATCACAATTATAAATGAAAAGCGACGTGGACACAAATAGCAATTTGTGTCGGATGTGTCGACTGTGTTTTCTAAAAGGAAAGCAGCGTATATGGAGTCAAAACATGGAGTTTTCTTACCTGATAGAATAATTGAAAACGCATAAGTTTAAATATGCGCTTATTTTTGCGCGCTCTTTATCTCTCTCTCTCTCTTTCTCGCAGTAATGTATGGACTAAATATATTTTAATATTCTTATTACTTTTATCTACAATATCTATCTCAGTCACAGATCTGATGTCGATCTTTTAATAAAATTACGAGATTAAATTTATTTTTGACATTCCGCATCGAAAGACGGAATTTTCTGCTCAACTTAAATTTTTATATTGTTAAAGATTGCACAGTTTTACAATGAAAAACACGTTTGTGTAATTCATTCATATTGAATCAACATTTAGCAAATACGATTGTCTCGTACTAGCTCCTGCGCAATCATGGAAATAATCTATATCGTAGATAATATTTTTTCTGTTTCATACTTTGTGTGCAACGTAGAAAATAAATTATATGAAAAATATGTTGGCCTGTTTTAATGGAAAATTTAATGGAAAAACGTGATGTTTATTTTCTAATCGAAATTTTCGATTAGATTATATAGAATACGTAACGTTAACTTATAGATTTTCAGTACTATAAGTAATAACCAAACAAGGCCTGTATGAGAAATATTCTATCTGCAATAAATATAAATTCAATCTCGGAATTTTGCAAAGAATTATTAATATTTTGATTTTAATTTATATAAATATGATAATTATATTTGATATTATATGCATAATACTAATAACTATTTTAACCTATCTAATTTTTAAGGTAAAAGATGTTAAGTTTTCGTTATATATCGCAGTACAAAAAAAAAAAAAAAAAAAAAAAAAAAAAACTGAAACACGAGGATAATTAACTTAATAATTAAGAGATCGGAAGCAAAAGATTTAAGTTGATTCTCGGTCCGGGGTGTTTAACAATAACATTAAAAAATTCCAAATTGAATTTCAGCTTAGGCTTAGGTTGTCGATATCAACTAGAGATCGTTGTTATAAATATATTCAAGCGCTGCGGTAGCTGAATTGTGTCAGTCTGTAAGAAAGTACGAAAGCAAAAACGATAAAGATTGAGAGCAAACGGCCTTGGAGAACTTCCGATTAAATAAGAATTAAGTTAACGCAATTTCTAGTTACACATCCTCTACAGATTCCCGCTACTTAAAATAATTTACATAACAATTTATTTATGTTCTCAAAAAACATAATTGGAATAGCTTTGTAACATGTATACGCGTACAATTGTAAAATCACATATAATGATATGATATATCGATGAAGTATTATGCTGCTTATAATTTGTTCTTTAGTCTAATTTTTACTGCCAATTTCTTTATACTTCCCGATAGCTATCCTGTAGATAAAAAGATATACTTTATCTTTTAGATAAAGTTATCGAGGACCTATCTAGAAGTGAAAAAATTGGGTGTTGAAATAGTTTACGCGAAACGCAATTTAACAATCCAAGTAATGTAGCTGCTTAATTATGTTCGTTCAGGAATATCTACGTTTACACGTATCGGATAATCTTGGGAAACGCATTATCAGCAGTAAAGCGTTTCTCTCTATCTCTCTTTTGCTTCATTTTATTTTTAACAATCATTGTTTTTATCACTCAATAGACGACGAAGAGGATAGGCTAACGCTTTAGTTCTGATAGTGCGATCTTCGGACGCATCTCACATAAGCGGGAGACACAGCAGTTTTATGCGTTAAATTTACAATACTACAACAAATGCTGTTCAAAGATTGATAAAAAAAAAGTTTAATGATATAATATTAATACTACATAATATTGTATTTAAAGAAAGCAATTATAACATCATGCTATGTATGTATTCGTACATATACAAGAGGCATCAATCAATAGTTGAATGCTGCTAATCTCTCGTTTCTCGTGATGACTCTTCCACTATCGTACAATTATGAGATCACTCATGCGATTACTATTTTGCTTTAGTAAATTCACACATTAACCAAAGAGGATGAAAGAAGCATTGTCATCACAATGCATAACATCTCAATCTTGATTTGTCAAGATTAGAGTGGACGTTTGAATGCAAAAATGCTTATATAAATAATGCATGTACAACAGATTACTATTGCAATGTGCTATTTAGAAAGATTATACAATACTTCTTTTATCCTCTTAGAATTACAATTGTTTACTACACTAATGTTACCAATTCTGTGCAACAAAATTTAATCAATTAACGCTGGCAGTTTATCTCTGCCTGAAATAGTGTCTCGCATGAAATGCATACACAACATAGTGTCATTTTTCAAACTCGGAGCTAAACCGCAAGTATATATGTACTGCGCGTGCATGTCACAACTGTTGTATCGCGCACAATACAAAGCAATTTAAAAAAACAAAAAACGTAAAAAATAAAAGATAAAAAGATAAAATTTTAATATTATTATAACAATTATTAGAATTGCGATTGTGTAACAATTTTAAGTAGCGTTATAGTTCAAAAGGGAAATAAAATTAAAAAAAACGGTTAAAAGTGTAAAAAATTTATTTGCACTCAAAAATAGAAGAAACATTTTAAACAGTGACATATTAAAAGTATCCTAAGTCTCTCTAAAGAGTACAGTAATCATAATATTTTCTTATCTAACTTTTGATATTACTGTCTTTAAAACAGTCTTTTTGTCTACTGATTTTACACTTTCTGTCTTTTTTTTTTTTTTTAATAGAATTACTTTTTCGAAATTTTTATCTTAACTTTCGATACTATAATTTAAAAGTGATTGTAGCCCAACGATATAGCTCAATTCACTTAGAGACTTTATTTCTAAAATAAACAAAAGTGAGCCTCTAATACATGCTTTGCGAGAGATCTTCGCAATTCTTGTAATGTATGCATGATAATTCAATTATTTATTTTTAATATTTTCTAACATCAGTAATTCCCATATCTTAGACCAAGTATAGTATTAAATCTAAATTAAGAATACCTAAAAAAACCAAAAAAACAAAATAAAAAGAACTAGTAATTCTTACCAAACTATCCTTATGAATAACTATTAAACGAAAAATAAGATACCTATAACTAAAAATTGAAAATAGTATCAACATTATTTACATATATATGTAACATTATCCATAATCTCACAAAAAATTATAGTAATGTCAATTATTAATTCATTATTAATTTGTAAAAATATTTTCATAATTCTGCTACTGTTTTATGCTCACGCTTTCTCTCTTTCTCGCTCTCTCTCACTCTCACTCTCTCCCTCTATTTCTCTCATTTTTTTGTTTTTATTTCTCTAATAACTACAAGTTTACAAAATTCAGTCATCAATTCTTAGTATTTACACATACACATCCGATGATAGAAATTTATTATCATAACCATCGTATTTAAAAATCTAAATCGAGTTATATATTTACAAAATATCTGAACACACAATTGTGCTTTTTTTATATTACAAGTATAATTTACATAAACAACACAAATATCTAAAAAATATGATCCACCTGTAATGTGATTGTAATGACAACAAATTTTTATAACTATATCAGCAGTTCTCTCGTCGACCTCTGTTTATTCTAAAACCGCAGTTTATACTTCCGAGCGATAGATAAATAGGAAAGCGATAAGAGATACCTTCTGTAAGTTGTGAAATATAATTTTTAAATAAAATCTTTTAAGTTTTTGTTAAATTTGTCATATTAGTCTTTTTTATTTCTGTTTATAATGTTTCTCATTTTTATTATTTTTTAAAATATATTTTATTATATTCTTTTATCTTCTGTTTTAAATACTAAAGACACATCACTATCGTATAAATTATAATTGCTGTCTCAAGTAAGAAAAACGATAAAAACAAATAACTGATAAGTTCTTTAGCGTCCAATAGTCCAATAATACAAATTAAAAAAGCAAGACAAAACAAATAAAAAACTGCTTAAAAGATAAATAATTAGTTAATTATAATGATAAAGTTTAATGTTTTTGTGCATTTTTTTTAGACACTTGTGTTGTATCACTTGTATGTAATATTATAAAATCTATTATGTGCAAGATGTTTCGTAAATGAGAAAATATATACAAATATAAAATTAATGTAATAAAAAATTATGTTTAAACACAATTGGGGTGATTTTGTATAGTAGATTCAGTTGACATTTATATATCATAATTATGACAACTACGTCAAATTACTTTAAATTCTGTATGTATTGATATACCTGCTATTTTTATATTTTTATAGCTAAGTGACCAAAGAGTTTTGGAATGATGATTTCAAAAATCTTCTTTAGCATCTTATACAGGGTGTCCCAGAATTGCCGTACAATCTCTCGTAGGCAGATAGAAGGAATAAAAACTGAGTCGAAAAGTCCTGAACCATTTTTTTCTATTATTTATAATAAAGGAGTAATTATTGAGTAAATTAGGCCAATCAGCGCCGATCTTTAGCCAGGCGCACGTCAGTGAGCCGTGCGAAGTGCTCACACACACCAGGCGCGCGGGTCACTGAGTGAGCTAAACGTGCTAAAGGTCGGCGCTGATTGGTTTGATTTACTCAATAATTACTCCTTTATTATAAGTAATAGAAAAAAATAGTTCAAGACTTTTCGATTCAGTTTTACTCCTTCTACCTGCCTACGAGAGATTGTACGGCAATTCTGGGACACCCTGTATATGAGATTCACAACTGAAATTATCGACAGCAGCGATGTAAACTAGAAAGCAATAATACCTTTCACGCTTCCTCACGTGAACTGACCGGTTTGAAGAAGTTCTGTGCTTCCTCTTCTTGAAAAGTATTACTACTATCTAGTTATACTACTACTATCTATCTTCTTCAGTGGAAATAAGTTGATCAATTTTTGCCCTCGATGTAAATAGAGATAGGATAGGTTTTTGTCGCATTATTTATATTAAAAGAGAGATCTCCGTACTCCGTACTCTTTCTTATACTTCCACAATATTTATAATATAAACTCTAAACTTTTTCTGTTGTGTAACTCTTGAAATGTGTTTGTATGTTGTGTCAGAACAGAGATCAGGATTCTGAGCTCGTCACGGCTCAGTATTTAGTGACTCGAAACCCTCTCTGTTGTGTATTTGTGTGTGTGTGCGTGCGTGCGTGCGTGTGTGTGTGTGTGTGTGTATATGTATGTGTGTGTGCGCGCGCGCGTCAAACAGAGATCAGGCCCTTTGGCTCGTCGCTGCCAACAGTATTTAATGACTCGAAACCCTCTCTGTTGTGTATTTGTGTGTGTGTGTATGTGTGCGCGCGTGTGTATGTGTATGTGTGCGCGCGCGCGTCAAACAGAGATCAGGCCCTTTGGCTCGTCGCTGCCAACAGTATTTAATGACTCTAAACCCTCTCTGTTTGTGTTTGTGAAATTTGCAGAGCTCATACTCAAGTTATTTTCTCTTTCATTTGTGTTTTTTCAAAATAATAAAAACTTGAATACTAGAAACACGTGAATATAATCATACATATGTCACATAAAATAAAGAGTCTAAACTACTAATAAGAAAATCTGAAAAATAAAACAAAAATTTACAATATAAACACATATCCTAATCTACGTGTATATTTCAAAATAATTTACACTTAAAGTAACTTAACGTTAATGTATCTTATATATATAAAATAATTTTATTACTACATGACGTTTATTACGTTTTTAATATAAAAAGTATACAATCTCCTCAGAAATAATTTTACTACCATATATACAGAAAAGTATTGTATATATATAATATACATTCTCTTCATCAGTTTACTAAAGATAAAAACAAAATCGATGTGATCATTTAATTAAACCAAAAAAAAGATTCTAATAAAAGAGAGTTGTTAATCATCATTTTAAGAGCACATGGGCATTAGCTATAAAAACATTAAACAAAACTTATAGGTTATTATTTAAAAAAATCCAAAGTAATTTGGACACAAAAATATTTATATAAATGTCACTGCTTGAGACATACCACGCAAAAACCACGCAACTTATTTGAAACATAACATGATTTTTTTGTTTTTTTTGAACTGCACTTTTAAATATGTGTTTATATATTTTCTTATGTACAAAACAGTGTACGTATATACGTCCTCGTGTGTATGTATGTGTATGTCTATATGTGAGGACAAAATGTGAATTCATTGAATTCACAGATGAAGCACAAGCGCCAAAAGTACCACATGATACTTACTAATAGAGTGTGGCTCGTACTAGTAGTAACATTCAAGTGATGTTGTTCACTGGGTTGTTACACATCATAAATGTTGAGTGCATAATAATAATAGGCTTTACCCAGTATATTGTTACTTAATACATGTAACATTTATATCTAGTATCACAAAGATATGTACTTAAAATCAATAATTATTATCTATAAACTTTTTGCTTTGGTAAAAAACTGTTATTTTTATACCAATAAAAAATTGAAAGAATTCACGATGATTTATAAATTTCTATCTGCAATAAAATTAGTGTATGTGCAATATAAAGAATTTCTAAAATAAACATTTACAAATTGATAAATGTCAAATATTTTTTGACCTCCGAAAAATATTTTCATTTATCGTCTTCAAAAATTTAGCCGAGGATTTATTATAGAACCATTTAAGCTGCTTATTTTTTGATGTGATTCTATATATATATTTTTCTACCATATCTTATATTATCATAATTTAACTTCAAGTTAAACTTTCTGCTGTGACAGACAGTGTAACACTTTTCTCTTTCTATTGTTACGTTTATTAACAATAATTGTGTTTTTGCGCGTCAACAGCGGCGTTTAGCTCTTCTTGTCACAAGTTAAAAAATGATTAACAATAATTCAGAGATAATTGCAATAAGAGCATTCACGGTTTTTACCTAAGACAAACATAATTCTATAATAATTCCTACGCTAAATGTTCTCTTTCTCGAATACCGTATGTACGAATTGATATCTAAGTATACTTATGAGTCTTCGTTTCATTGCTGTCTCCCACTGGCGTCATCGGCATCACTTTCTATATTTCTCTCATCATGTTTTACTGGTATGGTACCTTGATATACAGTATTATCCAATTTTATTTCGACTACTAATGCATCAGGTCGAAATTCTATAAAAGAGAGAAACATTATAAATGTTTACGAGTTATTAAAAGTTGGCTGTATTATAGTTTTCTTTAATAAAAAGATACAAAAATGTCAGTTACCTTTTATTTCTCTAATAAATAAAAAAATTCATTTTATTGTAGGAATATTTGCATGCAAATTTAACGATACACAACACATGTACATCTATAATAAGTACGTGTGATAAACACCTAAGTTATTCAACTCACCGCAAATAGTGAATGTTTGAGTTCTGATAGCTGTTTGAGGCTTCATAGTTTTGCTCTTTCTGCTGTTCTCCAGCGGTTCTTCATCATCAGAAAATGATTTTCTTTTGCAATTTGATGTCGGCAGATGATCAGTACTTTCACGATTCTCTTTTCTTGACGTGGACGGCTCACCTCGTGGACTCACAGGTCTACTGGAAGAACGATCCGAATCTGATCTATAATCGGCAATTTAAGAAAATGTAATTAAGAAATTGCCTTTTTTGCCGGGAGATCACTTTAAGCGAAAGATTTTTAAACTCACCTTGCCAGATCGAGAGCTTGCGGTTCTGGAGTGGGCGGTTCTGGAGTAGGTGGAGAAGGCTCTGGAGTGGGCGGTCTTCCAGGATACATGTTTTGTTGTTGATACATCCACATCATCCGTGCCAACCCGAGAGATTCTATAGTTTGTGATTGGTTTTCTTGCGGCAAATTTCTTCGTTGTTCGTTGATCATTTTCATCACGTAGTCTGCAAGTATTTCTATATTAGATTATTAAACATGCAGCATACGAAGTGCGTGTTGTTTTATATTAATTGAAAAACAAAAGAAATAGACTAGAGTAAAAATAAATCAAACCCTATGTACAGATAACCCTCGTATATATCGCGGATATTCTGTTTCACAGGAATGCCGCATTATACAATATAAATCGCCGTTATACGAGGCATAAGCGCGCATGTTGAAAAAAACGGAATTAGACTCTATTTTTTACTACAATTTGTAATTGCGTTATATCAGAATCGCGTTGTTCAAAGTACCGCGTTATGCAAGAGTTACCTGTATTATATTATTTGATTTTTAATTTGAAAAAAAAAAAAAACAGGATTTTTTATTTTATTTTATTTTTTTTTGTCAAGAAAGATCTTCGTGTAACTCGTTTATTCAAAGCTTCTTTTATCCAGTCGTGCAAAGTTATGCGAAATCGTTATAAGATTTACAAGATAAAAGAAGTCACTTCAGTGATAACATCTGTCAAGTATCGTCTCTCACACAGTGCGTTCAATGGCTCTTCTAATTTTAAATATGTGACTTTTAAATTTGTGACATTTACACCTTTATTCTAAGAATGTTGTCTTATTATTTCTACTAAAGATTACTAAATAAATAAGGTCAAAATGTTTAAAATACATAAAACTATCTCAACTTAATCTGCATAAGATCCTGCACCTTGGTTCGCGATACAGCCGTTTTATTCAAATCTATCATTAAGATAAAAGAATCTCGATGCGCGCATTATTAATTGAAGATTAATAAGCTTTCGAGTTTGTCTACATACGTATATATTGCAATATACATTTTATTTCTGTAATGTCTGAAAACTAACCAACAATTTCACACTAAGCTATTTACATTAATCTCTTGTAAACGTCAAATATTTCTCGACGTTAACTTTCGTTCATTGAGAGAAATCGTTACTAGACGATTAAACAAGGGTTACGCGCGGGAGTGATCGAAGCGCGACGTTCCCCAGATCGCTCTGTCGAGCGAGTAGCGGCGGCGGGAACGTGGAAAGAGAGAGAGAGAAGAAAAGGGTAGGGAAATAGGAATGCTCGTTAGCGAGAGTCATCCGTTAACGCCTGTCTTCCGGAGGATCGTACAATCAATTACGCCTCCTTCGCTCTCGCATCATCTCCGGGGAGGCCCGAGAGAAGCACTACCTACCGATTTAAAATAAACCTTCGTAAGTTCCTGCCTTCTCCCCCTTGGTTCTATATATTTTCTAATTTTTTTCATTTCCTTCCCCGATATCTTCTCCATCACCGGACGCTAACTTTTTATTCGAGTTTTCTTTTTTTTTTTGTTTGTTTTATAATATTCAATATTTTTGGCGTTACAGAACATCCGGGACACATAAGACCGGGAATGTTTGCAATTAATTTTATTAATTAATATACGAAATATGTTTTCTTTTCGTGTGTGTTATAATAAAATTGAAGAGACAAAACTAGAATATACGAAGCTCTTTCTTGACCATAAACAAGACGCTTACCCCGTTGTAGCATAAAGATCATAATAAGCATACCATTAGGCATTTGTGGCAAATGCTGCGGATGTTGACCGCCGTTAGGCATCAAGATGTGCGGACTACGAGTCTGTTGCGATCCGCTTGGGTTTATCGGTCCCGTTAAGCCAAGCGAGAGTGTATTCATTCCCAACGCAGCCTGGTTGTCTCTACTAGCTGAATAAGCGACCCCCATCATTTGGGGGCTCGGTTTTTGACGACTTTCCCTTTTATTCGTTTCAATTGCTTGCTGAAGCTGACCGCTGGTTGACAGTCTCTCGTGCGTCTGTTCGTACGGATACAAGTATTTCATGTACCTATAGAAATAAAATATCGATTAAGTTTTTTGTGCTTGCAAATGTCATATGTGAGACATAACACGCTGTTGAGTCACACCGCAGTTTTACGAACTTACATCTTTTACCAAACTGTACGCTCAAAAGATTCTTTAGATTAATTAATTGTTAAAATTCTACTTTATCTCATGTGTCCGCTCGGTTGCGTCGAGCGACTTGTACCAGGAGCGACTGTGAGAGAAAAATGCTCGGTTCAACAGAGACAATTCGATTACTGTTCGAGTTAATCGACGTCAGAGAACCTGTCAGACGAATCGCGAGCACATTTTCCTCCTGGACTGTATTTTCGTAGTTTTGCTCCCTATCTCGCGCACATATCGCCGAGGAGAGATAGCCGGTTGCCGGAATGATGGATGTGCCAGCGCGGCGAGGCGACGCGACGCGACGCGACGCGACGTACCGTCGCGCACAAAGCGCGGAGTTATTTTCACGAACATACCCCCCCTTCTTCCTCCTCTGCTAGCATCGCGCCCGTGTAATTCATATTAGACCTCACTACTTATAATGTGTCGGCGAGCGTTCTTCTCCATTCCCTCGCGACGTACATCCTTCCCTCCGTCCGTTCCCTTCGTTCTCGTCGCCGTCTCTCCGAATCCGAGACGAATCTCTATTTAGAGATCGTTCGTCTCCGCACTTCGTGTCCTCCGCCTTCGGGAAGAGAGACAAGACACCGCGAACGGCAGATAAATCTTCGTCGTCGCGCTGGATATGCTCGGTATTACATAAACGAATATATATCGTGCCAAACGGGCTCCAGGTTGTCACAACCTACCCCAGAAGTTGTCCCAACGCGGGATCGCGCGCGGGAGATCGACGGGCGCGGCGCGTCTCTCCGTTTAAGACTGTGCACCTGTACGTTACACGCCCTCCGACTCGTCACCCGCATACTGTTTTTTTTTTTTTTTTTTTCCCATCTGTTTGTCAAGTCAGTGAGTGCGTAACAAGGCGCTCGCGGGCTTACAATCGTATATATATATACGTATATATGTTTTGCTTTCTTTAATTAGAAAATTAACAAAGTTTTATTGCACGAACGAGCGAATAAACGTTAAAAGAGATACGGGAACATGAAAATTATTGATGACACCCATAAAACTGAAGTTACAGAATCGCGCGCCGTCGAGCGCATATTTCACACGTAGGTGAGGATAGTTTTATCGGCACGCCGATCTGCGCGTAAAAGTCACGGCGCGGGAGTCTTAGTCATCGGTGCAGATTTCACGCTCGGATGAATCTTCGCCGTTTGGAACTTATTGTATGCGAATCGCGGACAGCAGGCGGGACCATCGATGGAGTGTCCCGGATGAGAAACTTCACGATCTACTTACTGAGTTCGTAGAGTAAACGCGGCGGATGTGATGCTTGCCGGCAGTCGCAGACCCTTGATGATTTCCTGCCAAAGCTTCTTGTTGATTACCTCGACGAGCCCGCCTCGTTGTATCACCAGTTTGTAAAGTTCAAATAGATCCAGAACAGATTTCGCCATGATTGGTAGTCGGTTGATGGGAGTTCCTGTGTGACGTGAAATAAAAAAGTTATTTAAAATTTCATCTCCTGCGGATAATATAAAAATTTGTCTATTATTAATTAACACAATTAATTAATTTAATTTTGAATTTAAAAACATTTATATTTGAGAGAAAAAAAAGATTCAAGATTATTTAGATAGATTTTAATATTGAAAATAAAGAACCGCTCTCCAAACACACTTCCTTTATAAAATCAATGAACTGCTAAAGTAACTGAGACATTGTCAGGACAGATGACGTAAGAATCTCGCGAGGTGTGTGTATTTACAAGTACACAATCCTTTTCGTTGCGTGATCAGCCGAGACGGATTTCGCGATTGTTCTTAAAGGTACTGCTGGCGGTAGAATTTTACGAGGTTTGTCCAGGGAGATCCAGAGCGTGGGGCGTTAACAAGAGCAATAACGAATTCGTAACGATCACGCGAGTGGCGCGGTCTTTTACGATCTTCTTTAGGATGTACCGGGGATATAACAAATAAATAAAGAGAGAAAGAAAGAGAGATAGTGTATTACTGGATTAAGAACGGAGAGAACGAATGAGCGTGTGGAAAATCCGGCGAGGCATCGTCACGTTATCACGCTTGTATTGCGAATTATCGATCGTGTCGGTTCTCGCCGAGCAACCGTGCTTTTTTTACGAGCTCGCACACAGAGTCGCAAGTTAACGCAACCGTCGTGCAAATAACACCGTCGTATCCGTGGATACCTCCGACCAAATATTGCCAAGCGAATTCCGCTTCCGACGATATATGTATTTTTGTCCGATATTACCGGAATTTGTCGTATACACACGCGCGCGCCGAAAATAATTTAATACCGCGCGCACGCGCGTTAAAAAGAAAGAAGATGCGCACTTATTGCTAGATATGTACGCTCTATATGTGGCACAACGGCTTCTCTCGAGGTGTTTGTTCGTTATTTTATTATGTCGCGCCAGCAGCCGACACGCGAAAGCGACTTAGCGTGTAATACACTCTCTGAGAATAATACTCCTTTCGTCGGGCAACATTCAGACAGATACGAAGAAATTCCTCGGTTAATTCGCGCGCGTATTATATACCCGCGCGGCCCGCCTACTGTGGTAGCCGCTGAGCCATCGAATTTTACGAGGTTGCCCGAGCTACGAGTTAACGGGGTGTTAACAAGAGCAGCAATACTAGCACGACGACTATCATGCGCTTAAACCACGTAAACGGACCTTTACGAGCTTTCGAGTTGGCGTAATCTGAGGTTTAAAATCGCGCATAAATACGCGGGACCCGACGTGTCCGTGGAATGAGCGGACGATTGAAAATTTTATACGGGAGATATATATATATGTATAGAGAAAGAGAGAGAGAGAGAGAGAGAGAGAAACTCACGTAACATCTTCCCCCCAAAAAATACTGTTTTCTTATATAAAACAGTGAAGAAGAAAAAAGAGAGGAAAACAAAATAAATACGTCCGCAATTCGATTGTTACATTTCTTACACTTTTATACTTTGTTTGATGTTTTAGATTTTATCGCACATACGACTCTTGGCTCGGAAGAGATCGTTCGATGACTCCTCCGTCGTCGCGCTGTGGCCGTTGCTTTCCGCAGAGCCAGTGAATTTTACGAGTTTGTCCAGAGGTTCGAGTTAACGGGGCGTTAACAAGGGCAATACTTGGGCGACTATCGCGCGTGCGGAGCCCGCTTTGCGGCTCTTTACGAGCTCGCGAACGATTTCGTGCAAGAGACGCGCGTCTTGGTAACGTGGGGCGAAGCCAGCACAGTGCACGTTGTGCCGCGCGCGTTGGAGCACACACGTCGGATGAACGCGCGCACAACGGACACAGAGAGAGATACGGACAATGAGGAGGAGAAGAACGCGGCGGCGGTGGCGGCGGCGGCGGCGGCAGCGGCGCCGTATCGCAGGATCGTTTATCCGCCATCGAGGACGATGAAGGGGGCTGCCGCCATTCCTGGCCGACGAAGAGGAGGTAATAAAACCGCGCGGCACCGAGTAGGGGAACCAGCAATTTCGGGCTATCGAGCGTGCTCCCTTCGGCTTTATTATTGGCCCTGCAATTATTGTTGATATACGCGCAACCCGGCAACCCGCGCCTTAATGCTTCTATGTAGGGCGCGGCGATAAAAGCTGCACAAAATGGCGTCCGATCGCCGGCTTCCCTCTCATCCCTTACGATGAGAGAGAGAGAGACTCCACCTCGTCGTCGCGTCTTGACGCGCAATCGATGGGAACCGCGCGCGATGCGTCGCATTTCCAATATATTCCTCCTCCTCCTCCTCCTCCTCCTCCTCTCTTTCCCTTCCTTCGGGCTACACAAGTATACTCGTTCACATTTTTACTTTCGCACAACCGTGCAATTTTCAAAGATGTATGTGGCATCTTCATTTAAAACTAAAACTTCCGATTTAGAATTAAAATACACGTTTCTGTACACGTACTTTCGAGCAAATAAAGATAAAAAATTTATATGTGACTATATTAAAACTAACATGTCCACTTAGTTAATTGCTAGACGTAGCAATGTCGAATCTATACAAAAAATGAAGAATTTACGACTCTCTCTCTCTCTCTCTCTCTCTCTCTCTCTCTCTCTCTCTCTCTCTCTCTCTCTCTATAAAGTGTGTATCTCGAGTTTACACTTCTTGCACGGGGCTCTTCGGCGCGAGATTGACGAGAAAAGAAATGACGGAGGTAGAAGAGCGGGAGTGTTGAGAAAGAGATAAAGAGGTTAGGGAGAGGAGAGGAGAAAGAGCAAAAGGGAAATAAGAGAAAGGAAGAGACGGACAAAGAGAAAAGAGAGAGAGAGAGAGAGAGAAAGAGAGAGAGAGAGAGAGAGAGACAGAGAAGGGAGGGAACGTTTCAGGATGTGATTACGACTTTTCTTGGTAGGGCGTCCAATCAGCAGTTATTTTTATAACGGCCGCCGTCGCGCCATGCCGCGGCTCGTCCGCGTAGTGGTGGCGAGGAGTTACCGCGACGAGCAACAGTGGCCATCGCATGCTGCCTTCAACGAGGCAAAGTAGCCATTCGCCTGGCGTACGGGCGTTATGTACTATCGCCGCATGTAATTCCGCGCCGTAAGTCCGTGGCAGAGTCCGTGCGAAACTTGTCGATAAAAAAAAAAAAAAAAAAAAAAAAAAGTTTCTTTCTCCGCACATCGAAGCGAAATCAAACGTGGAGAGGCGCGCTGAAACGAACGGTTCATTTACTCGGCCCGCTCGACGGTCATGTCCGTTGCGAAAGAGAGACAAAAGGATAAAGAATTAACACACACACACACACACACACACAGATCTTCTTATAGGAAATAATTCTCACGCGCTATTATATGTCCTCGTGTGTTCCGAACGTTTTCCTGCGAGAGAAGATCGATTCCCCGACCGGACCGGACCAAGCGAGCGAGCGAGCGAGCTTGTCTTGGTGCCACATTGGTCGAACGTATATCCTCGCATAGATGGAGGGGGTAATTGGCATACGAAACAAAATGTTACATTTTATGGGTTATTGCGAGGGGCGCGAGATGGGTTGTAGGCGCGGCGGGGCTGAGGGAGCGGCCCGATCTAATAACGATCGGTTACGTCGGGGGCCTTTATTAACACACGCACACGCATACGCGCGAGCGAGCGCGCGTTCTACAAGACCGGCCCCGCGTTTTAAAGGGGTTTCAGACGCGCGAAACGGCTTTTCCCAGAATCTCGCGTGACGGCTCCGGAATCTCTATCGAATGTGCGCGCCGCTGGAATATACCCCGTTCTGGATCCGCATCTCTCTCTCTCTCTCTCTTCTTTCCTTCCTGCTTCTCTTCGCTCAACACCGCCTCAGGGACTCCCTTATTTCCCCGTCAAAATAAAGGGAAGTGTTCCCGCACTTTTTCCTTCCTCCCACATGTGTACGTTCCCTTCGTTTTTGTTATATATAAATAAAAACTGAGGATGCCAAGAAAAAAGTGCGAAACGTCAAGAAAATTTCGAATAAGTTTTAAAAAGTTTTTTTTTCTTTTTTCTTTTTTTTTTTTTTTTTGAAAGTGGAGACGCGCTACTTTTCGTCACGTGCTTTACGAGCTAATTTGCGGCTTTGCGGTTCTACGCTGACGCGTGGGACTGCAACGCCGCGTCGTGTTTTCCTCGTCCATGGTTTTGACGCCTTGATTACAACGCGTTGTGATTAAGCAATAATTCATTATTGCAAACTCGCCGCGCGGCCAAGATCAAGATTTTAAACGATCTTGTCGCGCGCAGGTTTATTTCCGAGAGAAAGGACAAGAGAGCGCAGAAAGATCGAGAAACGAAGAGAAGAACGGAGAGGAGGAGAGGAGCGAGGAAGAAGACGAAACGGTTTCTATACAGGCGAGAGTCTCGCGCGGGTTAACTTTGTTAGCGCTTGGCATTATCAGACCGGCAAAAGAGATTGGCATTGCGAGGAATAGCCGGGAGGGGGTGGAGTTTCATATGAAATACACGTGACATTTACTGCCTTCACCGGCTGGGCCCCTGCAAAGACGCAAACGCATTATAAATAGATCTCCTCCCTGTTTACCCCTTTCCCCCGCCCTCTCTCTCTCTCTCTCTCTCTATCTTTCTCTCGCTCGCTCGCTCGCTCTCGCCACCCTTCTTTTTTCTCCGCATCACTCGACTTCTCACTCCGGCACTCCGCTTGAAGAGACTTCGAAGATTAAGAATAAAGGTCCCGGGAGAGGAAAAGAGGGAGCACGCGCGGCACAGCCGCAGCCCCGCCGTGGCATAGACCGTGCCACAATCTGGTTTATAATCTTGTTAGGATTTCGCGGAAATATTGGCGTAATTTACGATCCGTCTTAGCCGAGTTAACTGTCGGAGTAAGGTGCCGCAGTGGTACACGAACGAAACGCACGAAGGGTTGCGCCTAACAGCCGCGCTTTTGTGGCAATGCTTATGAGGTTCCTCTCCGTTGCATTCTGTCCACTTTCTCTCTCTCTCTCTCACTTTCTTTTTCCTCTTTCCTTTTCTCCCCTTCTCTCGTTTTCTTGTAGTGTGTACTCTCCTTTTCCGATTACCCGCTTCTCGGAAATGCTAGCGCACAGTGTCGTACACTGATTGTGCCCCGCATTCGAGATGTTCGCAATTCCAATTTTCATAAAACTGTCATTGATTTCGCGTGAAAAGAATCGTGAGACAGATCGGAGTCAAGAGTCATGTTTGTGCGTGTGTGTGTGTGTGTGTGGAACACCTTGTAAAAGCAACGAGATGTCCTCGCGTGTTAGAAACACGATACATCATGCGGCCACGAACGTATCCGGTCGATGGGGCAGGTATATTGAGGCATCGAAATCTCTACGGAGGATTTCTTCTCCCCCTTCCTCCCCCGTTAACGACCCGAAAGAGCCACTTGTTGCTCGGCGATCAAATAATTGTATTTCCGTCAGCCGACGCGGCATCCCCGGGGCGTTGGCTAAGTTACGGGCGTGGAGGAAACTAGATGCTTCGTGGGTGGTATATATCGTGAATACACGCTTCTCTCCCGTCTCTTCCTCACGAACGAGCGACATAATCCCAGAAAACAAGACAGATCGAAAACCGGGATCGGCGACGGATTAAATCGATAGAGGTTTGTTAGACAAGTATAAAAACGAGATGAATAATGTACATAAAATTAAAGATAAAAAAATAAAAAAAAGATCGCGTGCGTATCGACGAGACGAAACAAAGAATACGACTTTGTTGCAATCGATAAACGGATTTTTTTATTTTTTACAGCAAACTCAAACGCAGCAAACTCGAAAAATTTATTGTCAAAAACAATTTGAACATTTTCTCAATTTCTGACAAGTCTTCAACCGTCGCGATGATTACTGCGGTGTGATACAGAATTTTATCGTTTCCGGTTTCGATGAGAAAAACCGCAACTTGGGTGGCGCAGAATTCGCGACAACGGCGAAGATGCACGAGCGTGTATAACATATCGCGGTCTCGAGCCCGGCGACGATAAAATCCTCAAATAATATCGCGAGCGATGAAACGCGCGCTCTCGCTTTCTACCCGGCTTCTTTGATAGACTTTACGACAAGGTCTGATTTGCACGCTTGCCCGGCCGAGGTGCTACGAGTGCGATTCGGTTGCTCAAACGAAGCCGACTTTTTAAGCGGCGGCGATTCAAGACACGCTCCAACACGTTGTTCGACACAACGCTCTTTATAAAGAAGCGATATCGAGCATTTCGCGTGCCAGATGTTAACTCGCTTTTTTTCTCTCTCTCTCTCTTCCATCGCGCGCGTCACGCTTGAAAACTCAAGAACAGAATTTCGCGTGTTCTCGATAATCGAATTATACTATCGATTGAATTTTTTTATTGACGTTCGCGATAGAAAAAAAAAATAATCAGTTTTGTTCAGTTTGTTGTTTGCCCGAGGAATCACACACGTGATTAGGACACACAACCGCGACGATGTAACGAACGCGAACTGGAATTGTCTTCTGCGAAAGATTCCGTCTGTTAGCGCGAAATGTTCCGCGCGGTCGTGGTTTTCTTGCTGTTCCCGCCACGCTCGCGCGACACGGACTTTAACACAGAAGAAGACGGCAACGAGAGACGACGGGTCTGTCGTCGTTACTTTGCTCGCGCATGGCTACTCCCAAGGATACGCGGACGCTTACGAGGGGATAAATGCGAGGGATAGTCGGGATTACTGCGAGGCACTTGCCAACAATGTGGCGAAGCTTTGATGTGACGTAAAATGGCACGTTAACCGGCCCGCCGTATCCGTACGACCGGTTGCACATACGCGATTTTATTCCGCGGCGGCGAAGTTGGTCCTTTTGTTTTTTTTTTTTTTTTTTGTTTTTTCCCCCATCGCAAAGTTGAGTCCTTCTTCTCTACCTTTCTCTCTCGATTAAAATTAGCGACGCATCGTCGTTACGTCAAAGCCAGGCCAAGTTGGCAAATTATCTCGTCGAAAAACAACATCCGCCCGTTATCGAGACGCGCGTATATAAAGCGATAAATCACACACAGCGTAAAACGCGTCTCGCGGCATTGAAAATGCGCGTGGATCGTAAATTACGATTGAGCAATCAGGAAACGATAGCGAAAACCTCCTCGTACCAAGGACCCGAACGTTATATTCTATCGTAATGACGAAGAGGATCGGATGCTCGAGACGAGCGCCAGACGCGCCTCTCGGAAATACTACGAGTGCCGCTCTCGCCCGACGACAACGACAACGACGACGACAACGACGACGAGCGCGTATCGCAATGACGCCGGAGTGGTGTGGGTTTGTCGCGGCCGTAAAAAATTTAACGACCGACAATTCATGGCGCATTATTATCCCCGTAACATCTAGCGCGGAATAATTATCGAATCTTCCGCGAAATACTCGCGCGACGACGACAACGACGACGATATGACACAACGGACGACGCGAGCCGCGTGTACACATATAATACACGATGTCGCGCGTGCGCGCGCACGACTATTCTCGGGGTTCATAAAACCGGTCATCCAAAGTGCGAATTCCGCGCTACGTTATTGTCCGATGCCAGATATAAATCAACCTATATCGAGCGGCGAAAATAACTTTCGATTCGTACTTGTCATACTGCCAGAATAAGGGTTTTACGTTCGTCGCCGCAACGTCCGTCACGACCCAAATCTCGACTTGTACGGACGACGGCGGACGTTAGCGCGCGAAACGATTATATTGCGAGATGCGAATTCGTCAGGGGTCGTAAACCTCGACTTGATACGCCTCTCTCGACGTTAATCGCATCGGGATAAATCGTCATGAGCGGGTAATGAAGTTTGTTCGTTAAGCGCGCGTTCTTAAGTTACACACATCCGCGGCGTGATGTGAGCGGCGTGTTCCAATCACTGACACGTATCTCTAATGAGTCATTTTGAGAGACGGAAATTAATCTAATTCACACCTACGTGCAATGGCCACAGTCTCTTCGCGGTTTCATATCCGTAAACTGGACATTATTATACGTTTTTTTTTTATCATCGCATAAAAGTGGGGAAATCAAATTTTTAAACAAAATCTTACATTGGCAAATAAAAAACACACGAAATTAGTTTCATTTCGACTAAATGAACTTTTGAGATGCGCGAGTGGAACGTATTCCCCCTCGACGAGTTTACGCGAGTAAAAAGATTGAACGTAAATTAATCCGATCGGTAGCTCTCACGTCGTGTTTTTTTTTTTTTACGCGACATGTGTATATCGGATACTTCGCGCGGCCACTTTATCCGGCTAAACCTGCTCCGTTGATGGTCGAGTCACTTGTGGGGCCTCGTACAAATCCACAATAAAGATTGGCGCGTGTTCGACTTCGTCGTGGACTAACCACGGCCACCTGGTCGCAGACACGTGTAGGCGTCTAAAAAGCTAAGAAGACTCTCTTTCATAAGGGAAACGAAGGGACGATCGCGGGCGCGCGCGCGTGCTCCACAAAGCCGAGGACGTTTCGCGGCTTCTTTCAGAAGTGCGCCGGAGTGAAAGGTAGACCAGGTTTCGATGGCACACACTTATGTGCGGCATAGATGGAGGGAGTGAAAAAGAAAAAGAGAGAGAGAGAGAGAGAAAGAGAGAGAGAGAGAGGAAGAAGCTGAGCGAGATCGTGAGCGGGAGATGGAGGAAGTGGATAAGGGAGAAGGGAAGGAGACGCGATATATCACGAACCCCCAGAGCGATCAGCGCTGTTGTGAAATATTAATAAGCAAATTAGTTCAGACTTAGTACCCCGCCAATACTAAACCGCCATGATGGAAATGGCCGTCGGGTGTCTATAACGGCCGTATTTCACTTCCCACGCTGCAAAACGTTTGCACGCCGCCCGCAGAATGCGATATCCGTCGTCCCTCCTCTACTCGCGCGCGCGGATCGTCATCTTTCCTTTTTTCTTTTTTTTTTTTTTTTTCGTGTGTTTTTTTTCTTTTCTGTTATAACGTATTACGCCGCGCCGCGCTGCGGTTTCTCATTTTATTATCACATGTTCGCGGATATCGCGAATAACGTTTATGACGCGCGCGTTGCCCGATACCTACGTCCGAATAGCGCACCCGCATGGGGTCTCTCTATGTGCGCGACAGTTCCCGTGAAGTCGTTACCTTCAGCGAAGCGTGTAAAAAAAAACGTGTATACCGCCAATACAGTCGTAGACGTACGTCGTAGACAAGTGTCGGCACAACGGTTAGTTGGCACAACCGAAACTTGCTTATTTAACGTGCGATTCCTCGGTTCAAGCGAGCGGCGAAGAAATACCGCCGCACGTTCAAAAGTTTTCCTACGAAAGGAATTTTACGAGAGGAATTTTAATTTCCTGCAATTCCGTAGAAAAAACAAAAAACAAAAAACAAAAAACAAAAAACAAAAAACAAAAAACAAAAAACAAAAAACTATGTGCGCGCGATGAAGCGCCGGGGATATATTTGCGAACATTTCTAATTGAACGAGCAACGCGTTTCTCCGGTCGCACGTCAGTGCGCGCGAGAGATAGCGCGGAATCTCCATAAATCAATCTTTACGTTCGAGGGTAGACAATAATTCTGGCTGCGAGCGACGCCACACACGGGCGGAAGCCACGGACGGGGGAAGTCGAAACGCCTCGTGCCTGCCGAACGCGTCGGTAAACGAAGGCTGACTCTTGGGACAAGAATTCGACAATTACGTCACGAGAACGTAACGGATGATAGCGGGGAACGCTCCGGCGTCGGGACGTCTAGAATGTGCGAACGTCATCCTGCTAAATGCTTTTCGTTCGACCGTCCGTTTGTTCGCCCGCTTGCTCGTTCATTCGGTCGCACGTTTCGCCTCTGCGCTTTCGTGTATGCGCGCGCGCGCGGCCACTATCTATAGTGTAGGTTAAAACGTGCGGGATCTCGGGCGGCTCCCTCTCGGATGCTGGAACTCATCCGGTCACCTGTCTGCTACTGGAAAATGTAGGTCGAACTCGCGCGCGCGTGAGCGAGCGAGCGAGCGAACGAACGAACGAACGAACGAATAACTAATTGGACAGGTGTAACGTTCCCGCGTTTACCGCCATAACTGTCACGGGGAGACGCCGCACGCTGCGGCGGTAGAAATTCAATTATCCATCGTGATCGAAGGTTGTGTCCCCGCATTGTCAGGAACAAAAGCAAACAACTATCGAAATGTCTTTTGACGTCCGCAAAAATTTACGTATTTCGCGACAACATTTTTTATGAAAGATAAAATTTTAGTTTCCTTTTACTCTCTTAAATAGATTTTTCTCGTACGCTTGTTCCTTTATATTTCTTTGAATGTGAGAAGAGCCCGAGTTTTAAAGATAAATTAATCAAATATATACACACACACACACCAAAAAACGAAAATCCTCGTTTGTGATCATCATTTTTCTTCTTGTAGAAGAAGTTTTTTTTACGCGACAAAGCAACGGTTTGGGCAGTTCGTCAGAGACAAGACAACAATGATTGGGAACAATGTGCGATGAGTATTCGCACATCTTTCGTTTACAGGTGAGTTTGACCAAACCTGTCGGAAACGTTTTCATCAAAGTATTTTGTTTCATCAAAGCCAAGTGTTTATGGACAGTGAATTAACTC
This sequence comes from Pseudomyrmex gracilis, assembly GCF_002006095.1. Taxonomy (NCBI): domain Eukaryota; kingdom Metazoa; phylum Arthropoda; class Insecta; order Hymenoptera; family Formicidae; genus Pseudomyrmex; species Pseudomyrmex gracilis. The sequence goes on along the minus strand of NW_018020885.1, from coordinate 126,565 downwards.
TTTTTTCTCCCTTTCCTCTTTCTCTCTCTCTCTCTCTCTCGCGTTCTCTGTCACCGGTCATCGTCGACACCGGCTCGTCAATTTGCTCGACAAGGTCGTAAAGACGATAAAACGACATTGGAGCGGGTGTGAGATACAAATAGAGGTATAAACGAAGGTGTTAAAGAGACGAGGGAACAGACTCTCCCGCGGGTAATCCCGAGTCTTGCATTCGTCGCGCGAGCGCGCGCCTCGCGTCTCGTCCTTTGGATGTTGTCGGATTAATCGGTCAAGCGTGTCTCCTCGGCGCGATTTCAAGCTCCATCCCCGGTGGCGGCGACTATATACCCGCGCGCTCGCCTTCTCAAAACGCGCTTTGCTTCGACGATTTTTATAGGCGTCCCTTCGGACCGGTTGAAGATCGATTCTCGGTAAAAGGTTGTAACACGTACGAATTTTATATGTATACGCGTATGAATTTTGATATTTATTACATAATAAAGACGACCACCTCTCACCGAAGTCGACGAATAACGCTTCGGGTTCTACGAAATCTAGCGGGTAACGATCGGGTTTTTGTTTATTGGAAATTACGGGATAGAAATAGGCTTTTCGATAAGCAAACGTTTTTTTTTTTTTTTTTTACGCATTACATACACAAGAAAGCAAGAAAGTCGCCTATCGATATTACGTGCGCGTGTGTGTGCGTGAGAGTCGACCTATTGAATCGAGGTAAAATTGATTCGCGCGCAAACCAAATTTACAAATTTCCAAACAGCACCGGGGGCCGGCAACTAATTTGCATTCGAAATAGCCAAGGCCACCGTGATATTCGCTCAAACACGGGGGAAATTGTCGAAAGGAAGGGGAAACTATTTTCGCGAGGAAAACGTTGCTTTCGCTGCGTGTTGCGCGGGGCGACGTGCAACTTTCAAACTAGTTGCAATATGCCGTGACGGCGTGCAGTTACCGAGTAACGGCGGTACGAACGTGCTCCCGGCACAAAATATCGAATAATACGGGAATAAAGGGGGGAAAAGAGAGAGAGTGTGTGTGAGAGAAAGAGAAAAAGAGCGAGAGAGAGAGAGAGAGAGAAGAAGAATCGTGCGCGCGTGTGTCAGCCCACCGGCGAATCACCGTCCGCGTCCGCGTCGTTGTCGTCGTCGTCGTCTCCAGAAAGTTGCACAATGGAAAATATTTTCTGGCGCGAGTCGCGGGATTCCATCGTCGTCGTAAAGACATGTAAAAAGAGACTTCGGTGAGAAACGCAATGAAGGTGGTGCGTGTGCGCGCGCTCTAGGCGCATGCAAAGCGACGAAGCACTAAAAGGCACTAAAAGTAACGGCTGCGAGGCACGATACTTATTAAGCTGCTGAATTTCGTTCAGGCACATCAGGCACCGATGTGCCTCGTTTGGCTCGACTGGTTGCTGCTCAGTTTTCCTCACGATGGTTCCTACGTAGGTACTTGTGCTCCGAGATCGATTCTTCTCTCTCCGCCGTTTTCGTCTTTTTTAATTTGCCACACGCACGAAAGCGAAGAACATTTTGCGCAAAGAGCGTTTATTGTTTTGTCGTTTTTTTTTATTTTTTTTTATTTTTATAGATTTGAAGAACGTTTCGGCGGTGAGAGATTTTCCTCGAAACATCTCGCCGCGCATGCAATATATTATTTATTTCACAAATGAAGCGTTCTATCAGCGCGACGTGTAACGAGTTCCCCGAGGCGAGGGAAGAGAAAAAAACACACGGGAGGAGGACGAGAGCGCACCTATGAAAACCTATGTAATATCTTGTGTATGCAGACGTCACGTACGCGGTGCGTGTTCACAAGTGTGTAGCGAAAAGTGTTCGTGCCGAACACGTGTTCTCCGCCGTTAATGCGTTACTCGCGCCGCGAGAAGTAAAAAGACATTTTTCTCGAACTCGGCCGTAACGCGACGCAGCTCTCCGTGCAATGCACCTATACCGAGACTCTGGCAAACGCGTGCTTCGCGCGGACGAATTGATTCGCTCGCCAACACATCCTTTCAGCTTCTCTTTTTCTTCTTCAAATACGCGTTCGTCGAAGAAGCCGAAGAGGAACAACCGTTTCTAAATATATATCTTTTTTTTTTTTTTTTTGGTTTACGTAGTTTCTGCTTTTTTTTCTTGCGACGATTTTTTTAACGCTCGCACCGCCACTTCCAATCTCGAGTAAATCATTTTTTATCGTCTCTGTCTCTCTCTCTCTCTCTCTCTCTCTCTCTCTCTCTCTCTCTCTCTCTCTCTCTTTCTCTCTCGTTCTGTATGTATTAAAGTGTGTATAAAGATTTCTGCCGAGTTAATTTCTCTTGTGTGAATATATACTTGATGTCGAAAAAACGACACGTGATTCGTACGGAGTTCTCTTACATTCTCGCGCGCGTCTCCGTACATTTTGTGCGGAGTGCAAATATATGAGGATACCAGTGCAGGGTCTTCTGCACGAGAGGAAAGAGAGAGAAAGAGAGAAGGAAAGCGAAGATAATAACGTATTCGTACGAAGAATGGCACTACTCGTACAGTCGTCTGCCGCGGTATGAATTACATCGGCGATTGAAAACTCGTTCGTGATGGCACAAAAACAAAAGAAAGCAAATGCAGACCTCAGGCTGTCGGAGGTGCCGAGATTTGCATATTAAATGGCTTGAGATTTATAACGGTGTCTCTCTCTCTCTCTCTCTCTCTCTCTCTCTCTCTGTCTTGCGCGTGCGCGCAATGTTAGCAAAAAATAAAGAATGTTTTTCGTTAATAATTATCGATACCTGAATTTTTCACACTGCGAAATTCAGAACGCGAATTCCACGAATTTCGAGAAAAAATGTCAAAAATTTCCTTGACTAGAAGAAATGAAAAGCTATAAAAATGTAGTTTCCTGCAGAGTTATAGAAAAAATTCACAAAAGAAACTCGAATTTAGGAACAATTTTTTTTGGATAAAATGAAAGGTCTTAAAGAAATTTAAGAGTATTCTCTCTTGGGAAATAAATCAAAAGAATGGACTGGAAAAAATTTTAAGAAAGAAAAAGTACAAAAAATGGTTTTGTTATTTTTAAGCTATGCAAGTTATTTTGATTGTCAAAAACCTGATTGAAGAATTGTTTACTTCAAAGCAAAGTTTGCTTTTCAGAGTTTGTCAACCTACAAGTTTTTATTATATATTATTCCAACGCTGATATGAAAATTTTGGTTTTTAATGTGCGTACATGGATTTTCTTTTTTTAATGCAATTCCACATTTATTATAGGAGGCAAATATAAAATTATTATTTTACCAATTCTGAAAAATATTTTTTAAATAAATTGTCTCGATCAAATCTTGAAATTCTATGTTTAATTCTATAATTAATATTATTGTTAAATAACCATAACCAGGGTTGGCAAGAAAAAACCAGGGGGTGAAAAAAACCATGGTAAATTCCGGTTTTAACCGTCCTGGACTTTATTCCTAAACTGGCATAAACTGGCAAAAATTATACAAATAATTATAATACATGTATTTATTATATAGGTATAAAATTTATATTATTATTATATTATATATATTATATTATATTAATATTATAGTATTAATACATGTAGTTATAAAACTTTTTACCAATCTATATTTTGTTCCGCAATTATACTCAACATTTGTATTTAACATTCTATAACAGAAAACTAGTTTGTTTGATATTTCAACTCCTAATCTATTGCGTACTTTGTTTTGTATGAAACTTATATTCGAAAATAATCTTTCTATTGACGCCGAACTCGCTGGACAGTTATGT
>NW_018020885.1:0-117938 GCF_002006095.1 Pseudomyrmex gracilis | reverse complement strand
TTTTCCAAAAAAACCGGACTTTTGCCAACCCTGACCATAACCGATAAATATTTTGTCCATTATATACCGTTTTACAACAATGCACATTTACTTTAACAAACAAGATATGTAGAAAAAAAACTTGGAATATAAGTATATAATAGAATGGATATTCTCGTTTGCTTGAACAGTTCTGCGATACGTTGATTTATTTTTGTGACCTTTCTGTCTCGACTACATTGGGATGACACTTTGTGTTCGGATCGTGAAGCGATCCATTTGTTGTTTGTGCCGTTTTCGTTATGGAGTTAAACTCCTGTTTTACTTCACATCAGTCGGATGAATAGTCCGGTCAATTTAGACATTCCAAGCTACATAAATTCGGATCAAGCTGAAAATGAGTGAAATTGTTCAAAACATAATTAAAAACAAAATTTCAAAACTCCCCATCGTTCCGGTTTAGGGAAAAAAAATTGACTCGAGGTCAAAGGTCAAAGAAATGAGTTTTTCGCGATTTTCTGCGAAACGGTAAGTTTTATCGCAAAATTACCTCAGACAAAAATTGTAGATTATAAAATTATCTACAAAAAGGGTATTAATAATTTTTTTCCTAAGTACGAACGTTTCTGAGATATAACGATGCAAAAACTTATAAGCGTCATAACATGCATAAGCATGCCACGTATATACATCTCTGTATATACGCTTATAAGTTTTTGCATCGTTATATCTCAGAAACGTTCGTACTTAGGAAAAAAATTATTAATACCCTTTTTGTAGATAATTTTATAATCTACAATTTTTGTCTGAGGTAATTTTGCGATAAAACTTACCGTTTCGCAGAAAATCGCGAAAAACTCATTTCTTTGACCTTTGACCTCGAGTCAATTTTTTTCCCTAAACCGGAACGATGGGGAGTTTTGAAATTTTGTTTTTAATTATGTTTTGAACAATTTCACTCATTTTCAGCTTGATCCGAATTTATGTAGCTTCACTATTATTTTTTGATCTAATTTGACCGGACTAGAAACTCGCATACGACAACGAGAGTTTATATATTCGCGGCTCTCATAAATGCAAATAATTCAATCCGATTAACGGAACTGCGTAGAAACTCACTGAAACAATTTGTTGTGTAAAAAAATTATACAGTATCTCACATTACATGTGAGAGCGAAAAAATATCACTTTTCTCGCGCATGCGAAACAAAATACAAACCTGCCGCTCCGTGAGGGAAAGAGAAGCAATGTAACCCGCTAACGCTGCGCGCCGGTAATTTGTCCGGCCGTTTGTATATCTAAAACGCCGAGCGCGCGTACCCGGGAGAGCGATGATAGCAAACACAAATTGGTGGTGGCTGGACTAATATATCCGAATATGATGAATGGTCTTTTATATCTACGGACGTAGTGAGGTGTTATACGTTGCGTTAGTGTTGAATTATTGCATGCGTGGGGTACAGCCGCGCGTCGGCACACAATAACGCAGCCCGCGGGAGGGCCCGGTAGGTCCCGGGGGCCTCCGAGTCTCCTTCGTTCCCTGGACCCCACGTTCTCGCGTCCGAAGCTCTTACCCGCGAGACACATCGAGATACGCGCTCTTCTCTCGCTTGGCTTCGATACTTCTCGGGTTTCTTTTTTGTTCTTTTTTGTTTTTTTTTTTTTGTCTTTCTTTCTTCGCCGCGCGCGATTTTAATCGAGCCGCGTTACGAGCGAATCGAAAGATCAATCGGCATTGATCTCCCCGAGGATTTATGGTCTCCTCGACTCGTTATTACTATTCACGAGAGATAATAACCCGCGAAACAAACGACGCGCGCGCCTGCGTGCACGTTGTTGCCGTAACGTCGCGCATCTTTTCGACGGGCTCATCTCCGTTTAATCGACACCTGTTCTCGTATCATCTCCTCTTTCTCTCGCTCTCTCTTTCTCTCTTCAAAAACTATTAGTGAGTTAAAATCCTCAAATTCGATTGATTTTAGGAGGATTCTGGTGAACTTTCACGATGTGCAAAAAAAAAAGATTCAACGCATTATCACCGAACGATCATTTAGCACCTCGGTTGTAAGCTGCTCGACGGGGAAACGGGGATTGGAAGGTAACACGCGGATATTTTGATTATTGTTACAAAAATGTCAAGCATAATAATAGCATCTCACACATCTCGGACCCAAAGTTGCGCCACTGAGCTTTGTGGAGAAACAAGAAAGAGGCGGGGGGGGGGGAGAGCAGAAGAAAGAAAAAGAGCAGAAAAGAACAGAAGCACTGCTGACGCATCGGTGGCAGTCTTGATTGATGGACGAGTCGCCATGTTTATAATTAGAAGTCCCGACGTTTCCGGTTCACCGCGTCTGAAGCGGCTTGGGCTGCGATTCGCCGCGGATCAACTCTCTCTCTCTCTCTCTCTCTCTCTCTTTCTCTTTCTCCTTTCTGAAATTTGTGAAGAGAGAAAAACGCGGCGGAATAACGCCGATATTCTGAGGCGCGCATAGAGAAACGTTTGTGTCGCTATACTAATTACAGCATCATCTCGTTCGAATCTCGGCTTGCGCGCGTTGAAAGACAGCGCTATTCATCCCGCCGCGGAAGCACGCGCGTGAGAAAACGCGCGATTTCACGGGCGTTGTTACGCTTCGCTCGTCGGTTCTAATTTCGTCGGTGCCCGAGCAGATGCAACGTGTTATCGAACCTTTTAACCACGTGGACGTTTACGACGCGCGTTCGGTCAGAGAACGAAGACAGAGTCGAAGACGAAGATCCACGTGTGCAGGAAACGAGATGCGGGTCGCGCGGTACGTAGTCACACGTGTGTATCTTGCTTCAACGGTCGACGAGAGTTCGAGCGGCAAATAAAAACAAATTTTGCGAAATGTGAGATCCTCTTCCAAAGGAACTCGCGCGTGCGCGCGCGCGCTTTCTCTCTCTCTCTCTCTCTCTCTCTCTCTCTTCGCAATCGCTCAGCTGTTTATGACGCGACGTTTTTCTTCTTTCCAACTTGCAGTCGCGGATTCAAAGTGTTCCGCGTATACTTCTCGGAAGATGCAAGCCGACGCGTGACAACGATAAAAGGTTTATGACAAATGCGCGAGAAAGAGAAGAATAAAAATAACAAACAAGAGATAAAAAAAGAAACAACGTGCGCGTTCGCTAGTTCTTTCGGGTTAAGCCGAGAACATTTAAAGGAATAGGTAGACGAGTATCGAGTGGGGAGGATTTCGTGGGTGGGATACACACACTCGCCGAAGAACATCCTCATGAGCGAACAAGTCGTCCTTGAATGATCGCGCGCCATGGGAATGATCAATATTTGTACAAACTTTGCAACGATATACTTGATCGCTGCTCTCGCAGAAATCGTGGCAAGTATAATGATTCTTCGTGTTCGCGTCGGTTTATCGAATACATATTCTCCTACGTGTATTACGGATCTACTTGTTTTTCTCATTCAACGCTAATGGACTTACCTCGCTGATGCATGAAGCTGAAGAGTTTGTCGAGAAAAATCTTCCGTTCAGGATTGTCGTCAATCTCGTAAAGCTGAAACCAGAAAAACAAGAAAAATTATAAATACGAAAATCGCTTTATAAATAAACGATTGTTAAGCTCTGCGACGAATATAATTTTAGAAAACAAAAAAAACAAGATTTGTGTAAAACAACAAAAGGTGTATATACACTCTTTTGTATTGCGAGTTTCTCGTTCCCCTGATAGGGAGAATAAAACGTTACCTCGCGGCGTGGTAATAAAAACAGGAGTGAAACAAGTGTGCTCATAGCGACAGGCAGATTAGTTAGCTCCGATTATTAATGATTCCGTTTAACCTGCCTCATAACCCGAAACCCTCCGCGCCGGCCATACGAAAGCCAAACCTCCTTCGGGCTAGCGGCCCGTATTATCATATTTGTTATGTACGATGTGCTATATCTAATCTGAGACCTCCTAATTGCTTTTATAATACGAGCCCCGTCCACCCGCGCTTTCTCTTCTCCTGCGATGTGCGCGCGCGGCCTCACTTCTCTCTTTTCCTCCGCCACTTTCTACATCCCTTAAACGCTCATTCGACAAGCAAACCGACCCGTTCCTCTTCCGATTCTTTTCGCGCTCTCTTCGCAACTCGCCTCGCCTCGCCTCGCCTCGCTTCGTCTTTCCTCGTACTACATTTGCCGCGAACGATAAATTTCATTCAACTAATCGCGCGGTTGTTTCGCAACACTGCCTCTCACCCCAAGGGCGAATAATAATTAATTCGCTTGCCTCGCGCGCTTGCCGTCCATCCTATCTAGTTTTCCGCCTAGCGCGAACTACAAAAGCGCCAACGAAAGCGACACAGAACCGAAGCGCATGCATTATACAAATTCAAGCCGATAACCGACGGCTCATCGATCAGACACTCACTTATATTTATGTAATCCAAGGTTTTTGCTACAAGAGAAACCGATTAATTGGTCTGTGTTCGAACTGATAATTCGAATCCCGTTAATTGATCCGTTTGAAATTAAGCTCGCGTTGATGCGTAATTAACAAAGATTACTTTTTTTCTCTCTCTCTCTCTCTCTCTCTCTCTCTCTTTCTCTCTCGTGGCGTGGCTCATTTGCGGTCATCGCAGAAATGAAAAGCGATACGTCAGTATACGCCGGTGGTACGCGCCCATGTGAAGACGTAAATGTCAACGCTTGTCACAGGAAAAAAATGCCGAGCGCACGAGATACGAACGGCGACAAAACGTATGTGCACACGCACGATCCCGTACAACAGTACAGCTGCGGCGCACGGGTCGTGTACGCGCAGCGAGGAGTTTTTCAATGCGCGCGCGGTGGTGTGGCAGGTGCCATTATTCCCTCATGCAATCCCCCTTGAATCCACTCGGCACACGTGCGACAGATCGTTAATCGACGTTAATCGATCGAGAGGGAAAGAGATCGAAGGAAGTTACACGCCGTTAATTTGCGATACGTTCGATTCTCACGACAGTCCCCTGTCACTCACCCACCTTTGTCCGTCACCCTCGGACAAAGTTGGTTTGGAGAAGTTTGTATCGCGCGTATCACACAAACAAGAAGAACAAAACAAAGAAGCGAGCGTCTCGCGATAGACGGACGCGAGGAGCAGCATTTCTCAAGGGCCATTTTGTACCACTTTCTCGTGTTTTTTCTTTGGCTACACGAGCGATGAGCTCGTTAGGGGCAGCCGGAGGGAGAGGATCGGGAGTAAAAGGCAAGAGGGGAGGGAACGGAGCATCGAGGCTGAGGGTTCAAGAGAGGTATATTGATTGATCTACAGTTAAGCGGACTGACGGCGGCCACGTGAGGATCACGGAGAGAAGCAGCTCTTCTCTCTTTCTCTCTCTCTCTCTCTCTTTTTCTCCCTCTCTCTTTCTCTTACGCACCGCCCTTGTGTACCTCACCACTACCGTGAGGTAAAATAAAGACGGGGCAACGGAATTTGCTCTCGATGATGCATGCGCCACGGCCCCGCCCTCTCCTTCTCTCATCCACTGACGGCTCGGTGAATAATAATTCCTGATACGAGCGCCGGTTGATCGGACGACTTTCGTGGAGAGCCAACTTTGTCGATGATCGATGTACGCGTGCTTAGTAACGCTAACGGACTCGGAGGTGCCGTGATTATAGAGACTGAGGTGTATACCGAGAGGATGTCCGGGTAATGGTCGCGTTTGATGAACGGAAGGAGAGAGAAGCAAAAAGAGGGGGCAACATTCCTTCAAATTTTAATTATTTCCTCTTAACAGATTGTCAGGACTGTCAATTCGTTCGTTCGCGAAAACGAGCAACGAGATCCCTGCGAGATTTTACTTTAACGATTGCGAGTTGATGCGCTCACGACGACGACGACGACGACGACGACGATGATGATAATGATGATGATGATGATGATGATAATGATGATGATCTTCATTAACTTTGCGAATGCGAAGTATCGACTTCAACGAAGAATACATTGTTAAATCAATTGATGTGGAGAGAGGAAGGTAAGAGTTACATGCCGAGCTGTAATTAGTTTGTTATCAGGTAAAATTGGAAATTTAAAAAAATCACATAAACGCAATACGCGTGTGCCACAAAAAAAAATCTATCAAATACAAAAATCTTTGCATGTGCGTATGCTTACTATCACGTTTTTAAATGTATGTCTCACGCTCTCCCGAGACGGATCGTGATAAAGTAGAATTTCCTTACAGCTCGCCACAAGTCAACTCGCTCGGCGCAAGGAAGAAAAGAGAAAAAAGAAGGGAGAGGAAAAAAGGAGAGGGAAAAGAGGGGCAAACGTTGGCGGGCAGGCTGGACCTACACGCTCTCTCGCCGAGACTTATTATCTTAATTACATAATTGGCCGTGGGTCCGTGTAAAGCCTCGCGCGAGCGATCGCTGTCGCGTCGCATCCGCCCCCGCGATTGTGCGAGCGAAGGGGTCAACTTCCGGTCGTAAAGCTAAGGGTGCGTCCTTACGAGCGAGAAACGGAAGCGGGTGCAGCCTTACGTAATGCGCGCCTCAACTTTTTCTTCTGATCAAGATATCGACTAACACGGGCACCGAGCACGAAGAAAAGAGCACGTCCTCGCGCGCGGTCTCTTTATCCGCGGTTTTCATCAATTCACGATTCTCAAACGTAACTCTGTCGAGCTTTCGAGAGAATTCTGTGAAGAAAAAAGTCAAGGCCTGTTTCGGCGAAAAACCGAATGTGTACATCTTGTGATTTTGAAAACATTCAACGACACGCTACTTCGAAGAAATTTTAAGAGATAAAAAAACATCAGATTTTATCTGAAACAAATATTAACATACAAAGATGTTTTTTCGGGTTTGAACCGCGTTAGTGTCATTTTTATACCGACGTTTCGTGAACATTACAGCTCACTTCATCAGGGTTTAAAGAGCAGCCTGATACAGTATCACGAAACGTCGGTATAAAAATGACACTAACGCGGTTCAAACCCGAAAAAACATCTTTGTATGTTAATACTACACACACCGCGAAAGCATCAAATATCTGAAACAAATATATTTGTATATATAATATTCCGAGAAAATATACATATTTAAATACAATATGTACATTGAAATATTTATATTTGTAAATATGATGTTTTTTTATCTCTTAAAATTTCTTCAAAGCAGTGTGTCGTTGAATGTTTTCAAAATCGCAAGATGTACACATTCCGGTTTCGTACATTTAAATGTCAAAGAAGTCGAGAGCGGTAATCCTTATCGTTCGATCCGAGAGATGAGAGACAAAACAAAAAAACTGGCAACTTATAGCGGCGCGGTATTAACATTGAAAGCGAGGTACACGTATCGCAAATGAAAAGATCGTTATTCGCGAAATTCACGTGGGGATATCAAGATCAGCGGCGGGTTTTACAGGCGAGCGGCTATAATAGCAACTGACATTATTCGTTTCCAGAACATTAAAGATAGCGCAGGTAATTATAATCATTATGACGGTGGAGCGGCGGCGCGGCACAATGCCGCCATGCGTTACGCTCCTATAAAATGTCCGTAAAGTGCAGAGCAAGCGAACGACCCAAGAAAAGCCCGGCCTTTTCTCTCTGCTACGCCCAGCAAACTCCACCCGCGAGCCTCTTATCGCGAGCTGCATCTCATATCGCCACGCTCCAGGACCTGTCCTGGTGTCGGGGAAAAATTCCCTCAGCTATCCCACGCGAAATATGGCGATAAAGACATTAGAAACCGCGTGCAAACGACAAGAGCTACTCGTATTGTTTGAAAAACTTGTTATATAAATTTGTTTCAAGAAAATATAGATATTTCTAACAGATAAGTTATTTTAATAAGACGTACGACCCCATATATCTCTCATATCAGCTTATCTTTGTTATAAAAAAAAACTCTGTATCTCTAACGTGTATCTCATATTCGTTACAGACGAAATTACGTTATTGTTATCTCTCTATTCTGATTTCATTTTTTAAATTTCGGCTGTCGAGTCGAAGTAGTTCTAATAAATGTATGTGTAGGTATGTTTGGATAAAACACCGGAAATAAAAGTGAAATAGAACCAATAATGAGAATAAAAGAGCGAAATCGACTGAAGCGATAACGCGCGACAACCGTTACAGGGCTTTGTGTGCGGGGGAAAACGAGAAAACGCGAGGCGAAAACCGATTGGCACCATCCATCCACGAGTCATTTTCTCGAAATAACGTGAACGGGGGGGATCTCCATTTCGCGGATTCCCATTATAGGGACAAAATCAATCGGCTTTATCCCACCGATATCGTCTCTTGGCAAGAAAAAGAGACCCATCCTCCTCCGTTGTCCTTGGACGGTTCTAATCCGAATGAGGTTCCCGTTCGTGTCCGCTCCGGTCTTTCTTTGAACGGATTCGACTTCCAAGCGCGCGCGAACTTCCAGAGAGGAATCGTCCGTGTTTTTTCGACGATTCGACTCTACCAGTCTCTTGCTTTTTCTCTCTTTCTCTCTCTCTCTCTCTCTCTCTCTCTTTCTCTCATCGCTTCGCTTTCTTCGCTTCATTAAATGAAAAACATTTAGGAATAGACTTCCGAGAAGGTGACGATGATAAATGACTGGCAGTCAGTTCATTGACTGAGTTGTCTCGCCGTATATTTCTATCGCGAAGTGCAGACGACTTATTAAAGACTGCGGATTTAACCTCCCAAGCGACACAAACTACAATTGTGAAAACAGAGACCCCCCTTTTCTCCCAAGAATAATCAAGACTCGTTGCGACGAAGAGGTAAGAGTATTTTACCATAGAGAGGGAGAGAGGCGGGTGGACTCTCTCAGTGACGCCAGATGTCGGCGTCGACAAAGAAACGTAAGAAACGAAATACTTCGTGGTCCTTTTGCGTTCCCCCTTCTTTCTCTCTTTCTCTCTCTCTCTCTCTCTCTCTCTTTCTCTGAGACTCGATAGAGTCGGATTTTATGCTCGTAGCTGGAAATATTAAATCGCACCTAAGCACGTTTTATGTCGGCCGCCTAATAATCTCCGACAACTGACTTTGACTTCTCTCTTCCATCTCCATCCCGTCGTTCTCTCGTCTTCCTCTTTCTCTTTCGCTCCCACATGATCCTCGCTATCGTTGTTTCGTTTTCGCTTCTCCTTGACCACATCTCCCCTCCCCGCGTTCTCTCAACACAGACCGAGAGAGAGTCCACTGTGGGCGGTCAATGCATCCACCCGTGGCCCATAAACCCTTTAAATGTTTCACAAGCGGACCCCCGGTTTACTCTCTGTAACCCTTTCGTATCGATCTCTCGTCCTTCGACGACCGCCGATCCATCAGAAGATGCATCAAATCCAAATTGATCTGCGTCGCGCGATCACAATTCATCGCGTCGTGCAGAAACGTGCAACGGGAACATGTATATTACATACGAAATGCTATTATCGCAACAATCGCAACAAATATAATTAGCGCGATAAAAAACATTCTCAACCAAAAATACGACACATGGCACGGACCGTAAACATTATCACCTATCTTCGATTCTCGGAAATGAGCATCGATGTGAAAGAGAACCGGAAATGCAGACCTCCCGCCCGTTTTCGCACAGCTCCTGCTTCGCAGACGTTCGTTGCCCACGGTTAATTCGCTCGTAAACGTCGACGGGAAAGAAGCCGATCGGGCGAGACTCCCGGTACAATTTTACGGGCCGTGTTGGCGGCGCGACGGCGATCAGTCTGTGTACGTTGCGGGATTACGTTTACGCGATGACAAATTGTCCAATCTCGCATGTGTGTGTGTGTGTGTGTGTGTGTAAGATGCGAAAACGCGTGTCGAAGAACGAAACTATCAATCAGAAGATTAATCTGTTATTTTTCAACGAGTTACAGAGTCTCTACAGGGTGTTATTTTCTTGACGCGTATCGCTCAATATGAAAATCCTCCTCGCGCTAATTCAATTTAGATAATAAACACCGACCCGCGCGGTCAATAATAAATTCGCGTTAATCAACGCGTTAGTCATCTCTTATCGCTCCGCTCTTCTGTTTTTCTTTCTTTGTTTTTTATTCTCGCGTTTAAACGATTTGTATATTCGACAACGTATTCGTCGGGCAGGCCATATTTTCCATCGCGAAGCGTGTTGATGATTCTTTCTAATGCATGTTTTTTCTCACACCTGCGCATCCCGCACATATAGCAGGACCGGTAACGAGACGGCTCCGTTCAAGATTTACGTTCGACGTGTTCTGCAATTTAATTCGGTAGCCCGTTTAATTTGATCCCGATATCGCGATAAAGGTCTCTCTCTCGCGCGCATCCTTTCGGCTCGCAGCCACACCTTGATATTGGCTATCTGTCGTCGCGATGAATCCTTCTGTCTACATGGTCGGAGGTGTGGCAGTCATAAAAAAAAAAAAATCCTATAGATATCATGGTCAGTTTGATTCGGTCGCAGTAACGTAGTTAGAAATTCTTTCCGAGTGGCTGAATTAATCGTCAAGATTATTTTTAGCGAACGCACACTCGGGATGCAAAATTAAAAAATATATTTCTCACCTACACTTTCTCTCTCAGTTTTTTTACTTTTGCTCGAAAACGAAAACGTCTATATATTTATTTCAGAAAAGAAAAGCACAACGACAAATCGGTCGCGTGAGAGAATTAATAAACGACGAAACGCTGATTGAAGACCCACCAACAGGTTCTGGACTAATAGCAATAGCGCGCGAACGGAACTTCAAACGAATAGTACCCACACCGGAATACCTTGGTGATTTATCGCTCGGAAAACAAAGTAACGCACGCGTGGTGGTGGGTTACGCGTGACGTGAGGGCGGTAAAGGTTGTCGCGAAACGCCGAACGCGGCAAGGTTAATACGAGTCAAGAAATTTCGCGGACATTTCTTCGTCTTGACATGAACGAGAGATATAAAATTACGCGGTGGCGCGCAAGGATGGTGCGCGTTTGGATCGATTAAAGCTGACGACGTTTGACGTAAAATACGACATCTTTCAACTGGCATTTGAACCGTCCATTCGTGGTCCACCCTTTCAGCTTCCCCTCCTCCTTCCCTCGCGCGTGTTGTGATATGCGCGAAGGAGAATGTGCATCAGGGGGAGGAGCATCTCGAAACACAAACGAGGAGTGAGTGAGAGTGAGAGTGAGAGTGAGAGAGAGAGAGAGAGAGAGTGAGAGAGAGAGAGAGCCACGGGAAGATAGGAAGAGGAAAGGGCGAGAAAAAGAGAAACGGGAGTCGCACCTCGGTACGGATCAAACGACGCTGTGAGCTTCGATTATAATAAATCAAGACGTAAATAATGAAGGGACGGATGGCTCCGAAAGCCAAGGAATGGTGGTGGGAGAGGACGCGGGGGAACCAGCTGCGATCGAATCGTTTGCGTCGCGACTGCACGTCTCTCGTCCGACCACGGGCGTGCGTGCATTGCCCATGTGAGGATCGTAACGGGTATTAATGTCTCTCGCCCGAGGGATCGAGAGCTCTTTCGCTCGCCGTACGACTTCTCCCGCCGCGTTTTGATTCCATTATTGTATGCGAATGGATCGTTTAATGAAACTAATATCGTGCGCGTCGAGTCAATTAACTTTTTGAAATAACGCGGCTGACATTTTCTCTCTCTCTCTCTCTCTTTCTCTTTTTGTTTCGCCGCGAAACACGCAGAGAAATTAATGATCGAAATCGATTGTAGAGGAAAATCGATTGTCTCGCACACGTTGATCTATGAGACCGCGCGGGTATTTCGCGTGGAATCCGGGAGTGAATACACTCCCACGCGAAAACAGCGACGGCATTGTCTGATCGTGTATTCGCGAGCGAAGTGAAGTCACTCGAGTTCAGCCATGAGAGGATTATAGCCGCGTTCGGCTTGAATCGCGTGTATATTCGTGAACGAAGAAAAAGGTGGAAGAAGGGGCGAGAAAGTGAGGACGGGAGGAAAGGGGGGAAGGGAAACGCCGTGCTACAAGCTCTCTTATTAACGAGGAAGCGAAACAACTCGCACCGCGGCGCTAATCAAACGAGCACACAAAACGCACCATTCCTTCGTGTATGGCCGCGTATCAACGGCCATCTTTGTTCCTCCACCGAGTGGAGGTCCGTAAGACGCGCCGGTATGTCCGATGAGAATTTATCGAGGCATGTGTTTGCTAACGCAGGAAATTCGACCTCGTTCGTGAATAAGAGAATGAGAGAAAGAGAGAAGGAGGAGAGACGACGAGAGTCACACACACACACACACACACACACGTATATAATCGCTCGGCTGCTCGACGGAGAGAACGATAAAACGTTTTAGCATCTCACAACAATGTGTGATCGGGAAGATATACTTAACAAGAGGGTAACATCTAGTAGATACTCGGTAGATATGTCCGAAGTGGAGAAAACGAAGTACCCCTTATACATCACTGTGCTCTCTCTCTCGCTGTTATTACAAGTCATTTGATAATGATCGCTAGAGATAAGGCAACGCTGGGCGTCAGAGCATCGGGATGTGCGAGAGATAAGAAATAAAGAAGAGGAAGAAATTAGACCGCGAGAGATACACGCGCAGCAGCAGCAGCAGCAGCAGCCGCCACCGCCGTCGTCGTCGCTATCGGTCGACATATAAAATTCAATATTTGCAAGAAATACCCGAGTTTAAAGACTTTAGACTGGATTCGGTAACTGAATACACAGTGTTTCAGAGTTGTTCAGAGCGAAAGAAAAATTTCAACTCGAAGAGTTGTGAATAAATAGCACACTTTCGGCCGGTCGTCCACCTCGTCGAGAACTCGTAAATGATTCTCGTTCGGTTTCACGTGGATCACAAACACAAGTGACATTTATGTTCGCTTCGTGCGCGTTTTCGAACAGGGCGCGATTCAGTTGGGGCACAACGAGACGAAACGCAATCGCACGAGATTGGGAAGTAGCGGTAGCAATGATTCGCGCAATGAAGGTGGTGGTGGTAGTGGTGAAGGTGGGTGCGGTGGCGGCGGCGAAGGAGACGACGACGGCCGGCGTCGGCGAGAGAGAAGGCAGTTAGCGCGTGTTTACACGACAGCGCTATGTAGTCGGCGACCCCAGCGGCCCGAGTCGAGCGAGGAGAACGTTTCTATTTGTTCGGACACCTCGCTCGCCTCGTTCTCCGTCTTCCTTTCTCTCGCTTCTTTTGCCCGTTCCCGCAAAGACAACTCCTTCCTCAACCTCTTTTACTCTCTTCCTCTGCGTCGTTCCCCAACCGCGCGATCTTTCTTTCTTTTACGTCGTTGACCGCGTCAGGAAGTCGCGCAAGTACCTACCCAAGTTCTCGGTGTAATTTGGAACGTGCTAAGATCGTGAGATTCGATTGACTCTCATCCTCTCGATAATATTTTGACGATATTTTAACGCGTCTCGTTTATTTATATCTCTTTATTTGATTCACCGTAAACTGAAATGATCTTTTTCTCTTGCCTGTTGATGTCTCCAGAAAGCGCGCGTCGTCCATATATCGCGTCCCATCGCACCTACTCATTCGCTGAGCTTCCGCGATTATTGATTGTTTATGATAAGATAATATAGATATCGATGTGTGTAGAAAAATATACGGACGTTTTAGAAATAAGACAAAAATATATGTGTATGTCAAATATAAAAAGGGATATACAAACTCGTACGAAAAGATAGTGATTCAATAATATCAGATTTTAATGGATAAAAATGAAAAATGGATTCGATTCGCTTGAAGAATGTAAATCCCGATGGAGAAACGCCCGTCTTTTACGATTCAGAAATACGACTTCGAAGAGCCCCGTTTACAGGTGCGTTTCCATCTCGCGCGGATGGAAACGTTTTTATTAATAATTTTAGTGCGTCGTATCATGTCATGGCCTTCCACCGCCTTCTTGATATACTCGTAAAAAAAATGGTTGCGTCGTGAGAGCGTCTGTGTCATTTTCGTAAAGAGGCGGAGAACCGCGTTCTCTGAAAGAGGTGCGTATCTGCTTGACTCCCAGTAAGATCGTATCCACGAACATTAGCGAGCTGGCGATGGACCTTTACGCGACTTTATATCGATTTTATAGCGGAGTCGACGTCGATTAAACGATTACCGGAACGAAAAGATGTTCATAATGGAACGTTCAATTTTTATCGCGTACCTTTACGAGAGTTCCGAAAAAAACTTTGTGTATATTTTATGTTTTTTTTATCTTTTTTTATGCTCTTTTATCTTTTGTTGTTGTTTTATTTTTTTGTAATGTTCCTTCAAATACTACGCGAACTTTCACAGAGGAAAAAAATATTAGGACGATCTTCTTAGAAGAAGGAAATATCTAAATTCCAGTTTAAATCTGTACATGCGCGCACAATAAACAAATCTTTTAACATACTGTGTTATAACAACCGATAAATTTGTTAGAAAATTTATTTATAACTCGCGCGAGATTTGAATTCACAAGCGATCGCGAACGACGTATCTCTCTTTTATCCACCACCTTGCATTTATTTCGCCGTCTACCTATTAATCTATATTTTTTAAAGGATAAGTGACGCCATAATGTATTCCAGCGCCTTCATTCGTCACGCGCTCTCGTACAAGACTCAGGCGACAATCAGCTCGGTCGCCGCTTCTCAAAGGGGATTTTAAGATATTATATCGTTGCGCGCAAGTCTGAAAAGAGGCATTTCTTCTTTTCAGTACGAGGGCGAGCAAGAAGCGACACAAGTGTTTGTAACACAAGACAAAGACGCGCACGAAAAGAAGAAAGGGGATGCACAAAGAAAAGCTGAACACACGAAGGTTGTTTTTCATACACCGACTATTTAAGATCGGTATTGTCATGAGCAAAAGCACGCTGTGTCGTTGTACCGGGAATAAGGTAAAATCGAGAGAGAAGCGATACCAAAGTGAATATAAGAAGTTATGAAATGAATTGTGCGTACTAAAAGTAAATTGAATTTTCCTTGAGTAAGTTTCAAATCGGATACTTCCATAAAATATGTGTCAATTTATCGGGCCATAACATAAAATTCGTAAGATTAAAACCAAACTTTTTTTTTAAGATTTCCGACCTTTTCTCAAGGATAAAAAAGAATTTTTATTATACTATAACACAATCAGTTTTTTAACAAATGGTTTCATTTGGCTGAAGAGAAGTTAAATCTAAAATAAAATATAAAATGGATGAGGTTAAATTCAAATTTATCTTTTCAAGGACAAGTGAAAAAACCATTTGTTAAAATGACAGCAATTTTTTGCGGAAAATATATTTTCCGAGTCGAAACTTAGCGTCTTGAACCTCAATTTTTGAGAAAAGGAAATTTCGGACGTGTAACAGCGTTAAAGTAGCATCTACTTTTTTTCTTAATCCTACTTTGAGTTTATCAGAGGTTGCAATGCGCAGTGTCAGTCAATTCGACTCGGGTATATGCCTATTGTATATCTACTAAGAAAATTCCTTCTTTCTAATGTTTAACAATCACATTGTGTTGTACGATTCTTCAACGTCCTGATTTTTTTCTCGCAAAAATCTGTTGAATCTATCTATTTTTGAACATTCGTCCAACTTCCCTTGCTGTCCGCTTGCCATCTGAACCGACTCTGCAACTTCCACCAGAAAACAAAACTTGTACGCGCGCAACACATATGCACGCACATATACACACACGCACATATACACACGACCACCTTCCTCTTCTCTAACTCCCGAGTTATGACGCGTTTAACATATAAATGAAAATCAGGTCTATAAAAGTTTAACGCCCGCGATTATCTGACCGACCAAAGTTTTTTTTTATCCACAACCTCCCTTTCCCATTTATGGACTGCTCCCCCGGACGGTAAATTCTATTTCGGCTTCTTTCTCTCGTTTGTATGATAAAATAACGCGCGGCGAGCTACTATGCTCGGCATTATTGACACAAGAACCGTATACATTAATAATATTAGCGGCAGTATTAAACAGCAATAGAAATAACAATGTAACTTTATATACACGTAATATGTAAATGCGCAGCAATAATCTGTAATTATATTACCATCGATTTCTTGTACTTGTAACAATAAATCGTTACGATGTTGTAAATTATTCGGTGTATAGTTATTGATTTTCTTTTTCTCCCCCCCCCTTTTTTTTTGATAAACCGAATTGATCGGTGACGCACAACTCCGATCGCAAACAATGCTCGATCAAATCACAATCGGATCACAGTTAAGTCGAGACAACGCTATTGTTCTTCTTGATTTGATTGTCGCGCAATCGTGCGCGGTATAATAGAATCAGGACTCGACTCGAATCGGCCACTCGTTTGCGGCCAATCACATAGAAGCTGTTTTCCCACAGTGTGACATCTAAGAGGTTAATAATATTCCAATTGTGGCAACTAGAGAGAAAGGGAGGGGGGGGGAGGGAGAGAAGAGATGTGCCGCCATTCCCGTCCGTTTAACATACAGTTTCCACGAACACGGCGATGCGAATGGCCGGCTCTATCTTTCTCTCTCTTTCTTTCGCAGATATACCCGTAGGTTATTTTGAATATTGCATGCAAGGAATATTTCGATTCCGGGAATCGGAACTTTGCCTGCAGAGCGCGATTATCCAACCCGCTGCCAATGTGCAATAACAGATCTTCGTCCGTCTGTCTGTCTGTTACAACCTATCGTGTGTATGCGTGCTACGAGAGAAAGAGAGAGAAAATGATCGTTTATAAGACAACACGATCGAGGGATACGTGAGACGTCCGTCCGTTTATAATCCCCCTTCTGCGATCCGTGTGCAATTGAACAGCATTTCGTGTCACGAAGGAAAGATCGGCGAAACGCGAATAAACACACTACGCTTGGGATGGTTGCATTGAATCGCGGTGGCACGATTCGTAGCTCTTGAAAAAAACAAAAACAAAAAACAAAATTGCAACCGGTTTCTGGTAACGATACTAACGTGCCGTAATTGGAATGAGACACTGGCTCCGACGATTGTTGCAAACGTTTCAAACGTCGCACAATTCCGACATTTTGTTTTAAAGAAATATCACATAACCGAACAGAATGCACGCGTCCTTTTACATCGCAAAAACAAACAGATCGCACGGCATAAAAAACACGAACGATCGTGTATCCTAAATTTTACACAACGTGTACATTTGTCTGACCGAACATCGAGCTTTATATTTTTAAACATCTCGAACACTTTGTTTTGCGATCGGCGAAGAAAGAAGAAAGAGAAAAACTGCAGATAAAAGAACAAAGAAAAAAAATAAAGTTTCGGATTAAGGTGCATCTTGATTATCCAAGAGGGGCGCGTCAGAAGAGGCTTGTCTAAAACCTAAATTAATCAAACTCAAACTTCAGTTAATGAGCTCGCACGAAAGAAAAAGACAGATGCTGGTCCACGTATATAAAAGCGTCTAATAGAGGCGCCACGTACGTACGCACACACACACACACACACACACACACACACACACACACACGTGAATGGATGCGAATCTGCTATACACACGCTTTTTTAATTTTTCGTCGTAATTTGATCATAAACGTACTAGACCCAGCACGTTGTATAATTTTCATATGATATTCATTTGGCAAAACGAAGAGAGAGGCAAAACATAGGGAATATCCCCGTTTTGTTCTGCTCGCGCAATTAATTGATACAGCAGTGCAACATGCTTTCGATTGCTTTGT
Organism: Pseudomyrmex gracilis; assembly: GCF_002006095.1. Lineage (NCBI taxonomy): Eukaryota > Metazoa > Arthropoda > Insecta > Hymenoptera > Formicidae > Pseudomyrmex > Pseudomyrmex gracilis. The sequence goes on along the minus strand of NW_018020885.1, from coordinate 100,345 downwards.
GATTCTACTGATGCTTATATATCTGGAACGCTCACTCAAATGGGAAGAAACAGGACAATAGAGATAAAGAATTGTCACCAATCTGTTTTTTTTCTTCTAACGTTAGAACCAGTCTACAATAAAGGTAATAAAGCTAGGAGTAAACTAGTTCTCGGTGAAGTAACAATGGGAACAACGAGATGAGTCATTGGTTTTCATTTCGCACTACTCACTGACTTATTGTCAGCCAATGAAAGAGACGTGTCAAAAAATGAAAAATAATTGTAAAGTGAAGAATCTAAAGGCTCCGAAAGTTAACAACTTCAGAAATATATATCTCAATGGTCATGAGAGCCTAAACCAGGATGTTGTGTGGAAAATAAGCGTGTATATATATATATATGTATATACATATATATGTTCACATGTAAATTTTACATGTGATTTTTTGAAGTGAAATTTCAATTCTAAAAATCATATAGGATGCTTGGTTTGCATCTCATATATGAAAGACCCCGTATACCCCCCGAGATTAAATATGAGATATTTCATATATGAGATGCAAACCAAGCATCCTATATGATTTTTAGAATTGAAATTTCAATTCAAAAAATCACATGTAAAATTTACATGTGAACATATATATGTATATACATATATATATATATATATATACACGCTTATTTTCCACACAACATCCTGGTTTAGCAAAAATGATGTGTGAAGAGTAGCTCCAAAAATTTATAAAACAAATAAAGGTTTGAGATGGTGGCAGTTTGAAGCAAAACACAGGTGGAGTAGTGTAAAAAAATTCTTGTATTAATGTAAAACGTTTTCGACCACTGGTTTAGGTCATTTTCAATACAAAAAAAAAATCACGATTCTTTTGGCTCTGAACATCTATTTCACTTTCAGATGACATTTTTTTGTATTGAAAATGACCTAAACCAGTGGTCAAAAACGTTTTACATTAATACAAGAATTTTTTTACACTACTCCACCTGTGTTTTGCTTCAAACTGCCACCATCTCAAACCTTCATCCTGGTTTAGGCTCTCATGACCATTGAGATATATATTTCTGAAGTTGAAAAATAATTGTATAGATAAAGATAAAATATTCCCAAAAACCTTTACTCTTACTTCTTACTCTATAAAAAAAATGTAATAAATTAACAGAAACGCTCGTAATGTAAAGATTCAGAGTCTGACTATCTGGTATCCTAAATGTCCAAGGTGATTACACCATGTTTACTATCAACAGCCAACTTTTTGCGTTGCTTTTAAACAATGATTTTGTTTATATCTTGACATAATGTATACGAGTAGTTCAATGGTGGTTCAATAGTTGTAACACCTGTTGAGCATCAGTAGAAAAACCGACTTTATACTTTTTACGCAAGTAAAATAGAAACATTCTTCACTCCAAAGACACGCTTTTATTTTGTAAATCAAATGCTTATTATAGCAAGCGCTTCGCTACTATGAGCCGTCCCGAGTCGAAATTTTGATGCTACTTTCAAACTTTTGAAGATACTTTGAACCTATTTAACTGACCAATATACTTATTTAAACCTACTTTGACGATTATATTCATTTACTCCTCTTTTAAAAACCAATTTTTTTATTGAAGTTTTAGGCTTATTTAACTGGTTTAACCTAACCTAACCTAACAAAATTTGTTAAATCTAAAGAAACCTGTCTGTGGTTTAATAGAGGTTTTAATTGAACCTATTTTACTACTTTAGCTCCTACATAAATAAAACATACTTTAAACCTAATTTAGAGAAAGTGGAAATTTGTGACACTTTTAGGTTTAAAGTGGGAGTAAATTTTATCCTTGCAATTAAACCTACTTTACTATCGTAACTCCTATTATATAGTAGAATGAGTAAAATTTCGACTCGAAGTGCATCTTTTGTATTAGAAACACGAAAGTGCCAATAACGAACAATAATCGCTCGTCAAGCGCTGAGTTCTGCCAAACGCAATCTTTTTTTTTTATGCGTTTTACAATATTTGAAGCAATGAGAATAAAAACCAACGTTCTACGTAGCAGAAAACGCAACCGAGAACAAGATTAATTGCCATTCTATCCTATCTAAGTCCGAAATGGAAATAGCTACTCTATTTCAAGGTAACGTGGGAGAAATAAAATACAATATTCAGGAAATCCTAAAAAACATCGTAGGCAATTATAATCACTGCAACTTTTAGGAAATATGTCCCCATTGTGCAGTAGAAAAATAAATGAAAGAATGGATAAGCGTGCGACCCTACAAAAGTGACAATAACAAAATATTTCTTTTGAAAACGAAGTTTAAAAGCTCGAATTACTCTGGGTTTCTCTACTTTTGTGTAACAAATGATATAACCGAGACATACTCGGTTATATTATTCTCGATATTTGAGTGATTCTCGGTAGTTCTGCGTGTCGGTCGCGTGCATGCTTAATTCGTGATGTTTCGTTGCTCTTTCCTTGCTCGGAAAGTTCTTAAGTGCGCAATGAGTGCATAAGTAAGTGCAAGTTAAGTAGACGAGGACGAAAAATTAAGATCCGCATTTGCACGTGCGTGCACGTCGCGGCTCGTCGAGGATGAAAGCGTAAGTGCTCGCGCGCTCTTACACAGAAATGAAGTGAGAACACGTCTGACTGCTCAAAGAACGAAATAAAAACTCAATGCGCGACGCGATACACACACACACACACATCGTTTTAAGTCTCTTACGTGCAAACGTGGCGCCGGTGTATCGTTTTCGCGCGCGTTTCTCTCACAAATTCGTCAACTTTGAAATGAATCGTGACGTCGCATTGATGTGATTTTTTCTTATCTCTCATCCACTGGAGATTTATCGACAAGAGAGTCGACGAGAGCGTATTTTGATATGCGTGGTCCCGCCGTGATTTATCATTCGTGTCGCGTTTTATGTTCAACATGACGTTATTGCGGCGATCGCGTCGTGGCGCTCATCACGGCCGCACGATAGCGCACGTGGTTAGGCACAAACGGCACATACAACCGGCTCCAATCGGTGTGTGTGTGAGAGAGAGAGAGAGAGAAAGAGAGAGAAAGAGAGAATGTTTCAAGACACGAGATCGAGGTGCTTAACTTACGTGGGCGAGTTGGCAGGCTTCCGTCACTCGCCCACGCTCCGTCTTGCTCTCTTATTGGATTATCTGGCCAACTCGTAAATCTCGCGTCAAACCCGCCAATCGTGAATCGTAAACATGCTCGTAATGCCATCCCTCCGTATTAACCCGGTCACTCGTAAATTCTTTAGATCGAGAAAATAATAATTGCACGAATTGCGCGACAGAGCGATGAAGCGCGCGCGCGCTTACAGCGTTACAGCGCGTGCGTGCACGACAAATTTCGCGATTTCGAAATTCTTTGAGAACAATCGCGTTAGATTCCGAAATAAGTTCCGGAACTAAGAATTCTTACGCGGATTTCTTCGAGTTTTTGCACTAACTCGAGAGAACTCGGAAGAGAACTCGCGAGAAGACGGATAGAAAAAAAAAAAAAGAGAAACGAAAGAGAAGAACGAGGGCAAGGAAGAGAGAAGGAAGAGAGAGAGAGAGAGAGCAGGCGGCGAAGCGATGGCGTGATAAATGATCGAGTATTTAACACTCTTTACGGATTAGCATATAAACTACGGGCAGTCCATAGATCTTCGTGGCAACGCATTAACGGACGAGGAGCAGAGCACGGGGCTGATCTCCCTCTTTCTCTCCACCGTTCGCCTCTCCTCTTTACTCTTTTTCTCTTCTCGTTCGTGCCTCCCCCTTCGAACGTAACTGATCTCGCCCCGCGTCGACTTGCTCGAGCGAGTTATTGTTTCGTGTTTTTACCTCCCATATCACTCCCGATTACCCCCGGATCTCTCTTTCTTTCTCTCTCTCCCTTTCTCGCGCGCGTAACATTGTGCTGACATATTTTTCTGCTGTTTTTGTTTTCTTCCCATTCGTTAGATATTTTTACAGCATTCCGTTGACGCTTAGGCATCTTCGCGCGATTAAGTGATGAGATTTTTTACGATCCTACAGGCGTTTCTTTCAATTAAAAACTGACAATTTCACGTTTGTTCACGTAACAACGAAACGCGCGAGAGAACAGGTCAATTGGTACTAATTACAAAGCCCTTGCGAAGAACGCACATTAATGCGACTATATAGGTCCGGTGGAAGTCGTGCACACTCGGGCTACTCATTTATGACACGCCGCGAGCAAACACGTATAGCCGACGAGAGGAATCGATAAAGCGATACGCGAGCTGTCTGTCCGTCTGCGAAAGAGCCACTTCCTTTAGCGAGACGCTTCCCTCACGGGGATGTTTATTATCCGCAATTAAGTCCCTCGTCGAGATGGCTCAAGCGATCTACAAGAGCGATCCCCCTCTTAAGGACGAAGACCTTAATCGGCTCCCTAATAAAGGGAGAAAATGACGTGGTTACACGAGGCAGATAAAAGTGAGATTTGCTGATTAATTGATTAGGGAGGCGCCAAAGTCCGCCCTGCGCATTATACCCCGACCGTACCCCGTCATTAAGGGCGCCCAACTCACGCTGGCCGCACTTCGTCGCGCACAAGGCGTGCGCGGTCAGCAATGTGCGTGCATGCGCGTCGTGTTGCGCACGAAATATAAATTTTTCATGCTTCGTGAGAACTCCCCTCCCCAACGTTAGATATGATATATGTAATGAGCGAGTTCCGATGAGCGACGTGTAATCCTTGCGATAATAAACACTATTTTGACATCTCTCTTCTCCGATTCGGCACAAGATTACGATCTTATCTCGCGAAATCAAATCAAGCAAATTAACCCTATTTCACGGTATTACACGCAAAACCACGAGACTCGTTGTTCCTCGTTGAATTTTTTCACGTCTCCGCGCGAAGAAGGAACGTGCAAAATTCGAATTCAATTTGGATCAGAAAAATATTGAGAATATTTGCGAATGATTCGCAATTGGCACGTTAATAAGAAAAACAAAAAAAAAAAAATCAAAATAATTGAGACAATCTTATGAAGTGCGAGATCTGATGTACCTCAGTCAAAGAGGTAATTGTGCGAATTGTCGTGTTCCAGATACGTCTAGTTGCCAGTTGCGCTCTGCAAATCAGCCACGTCAAACGGATTCGCGCGAGCCGCCGCGTTTGTTTCCAACTCACATCGGCCCGATCAAAACAGGAACAAACGGAAGACGAGCTTCTCGAGGACCCCACTAAATCGTTGAGCGCCAACCAAAGACCGTATGTTTACTCGTCACCGAAAGGAGCGAATTCTCAGTAAGCATAAAACTTGGCTGATGTACGCCAACCGGGTTCAGATCAAAGTCGTGCGCTTTCAAACAATGTTAACGCTCTGCTGATGCTTCACGCCATCAGCCCCACCATTTCGTTCTCTCTCTCTCTCTCTCTCTCTCTCTCTCTCTCTCTCTCTCTCTCTCTCTCTCGTCAGAATTTATCCGCTGTCTTCCTCCGTTCTTGTATTCCTTCGTGTTGATTCCGATTTCATCTCAATCTAAAACACACACCACTGTGTGCGCTATTCTCTTTTCTCTCGAAATACTCGCGATTAGAAATTCACAATTATATAAATAAATTCTCTCCGTATAGTGTTAACTGAGCCAAAAATACACACAGTCTTTTAACAAAGTATTCTCATGGGACCGGCGCGAGAATGCGTACCGGCGCGGAGAAGCCCTAGTAGTAAGAAGAACGGCCGGAAATCGATGACAACCGTCGTTACGATTGTTCGTATAATCTGGCGCCGCGTCGGAGAGAGAAAGAGACTAACACCGACCTCTCCAGAATCCCGACCGTACACGACGGAGCGAAAAGGGCACGTACAAGATTCGTGCTGAAAACAATGCTCGCGGTATAATATTAAAGAGTCGGAGCTCGCGCGTGGCGACGCACAGGCCGACAATATTGTTTTGTCCCGTCTGAGCGCAATGGTCACGAACCACACGGCATATTTTCTCGCGAGAGCGTTTATCGTCTCTCCCTTTCTCCTCTCCCGTGTCACCGTTTCTCCTTCCCCGCGGTTCTGTCTTGCCGTTTTCATTTTTCTCGAGAAAAAAAAAAAAAAAAAAAGGAATTGCCCCGTAACGCGCACAAAAAAGAGAAGCAAGAACGTCATCGATGCAATAGTCGCTGATCACGCGCGCATTGTGTAATTTATGTAATATAACCAGACACACACACACAGACGCGCGTTATTACGCGTTTTTTTTTTTTTTTTTGTTATTTATTTTAAGAGTATGCGAGAAAACTTCGAAGATACAGAACAAAAGGAGCAACGTGCAAATCAGACAAGAATCTGTGCCAAATGTACGTGCAAATTTAAAGCCCGTAAATCGGCGCGAGATATATACGACGTGAATAGAACGTTATGCAAAACATTACGTAATTTTAGTTATCTGCAGATATTGTCGTTGTATTACGTGCAAAAGCGTATTAAGGTCAAACTATATATGTAGATTAGGATATCATATGAATGCAATAATATGTTGATATTTCGAATAAGGGATCCGAAGGAAACGCAAATCTCTATTCACATGTGTTGACTTGTGAAATAAGAATACGCACATAAAGAAGTTTTGTTCCTTCTGCCTACCTTATATCGAACTTATTATTGTGTTAACTTAGTTCCCTTTTCCTTTACTTGGCTTTTCAAAAAGAACTTATTATAAAAACCTGATATTCTCAGAAATGTGCTCTGTAGAAGTTGTTGAGTTTTTGTACTTGGAACATTTTTATTTATGATTAATGTTTTTATATTATATATTATTATATTATATTTATATTATAAAAGTTATGTATATAGTATATACATGAATAACAAAACAAATAATAAAAATTAATAAAACAAGCAAAGTTATCAGTTAAAAAAAATAATTAACGCTACTTCACTTAATTTATTGTGAAATTGTAGTTTTCCAGAAACACATTTTACATATATAATTTGATAATATATATACTATTAAATTAATTAAATCCTACAAAACATCCTAGTATCTTAAAAATTTTCGCACAAAAATTACAGTTAAAAAAGTTTCTCGTATTACTTGTAATAAGAATCACTGTGGTGAGCTATCTGACAAAAAGGTTGGGGGAAAAGATTCAAAATTCTACCTGACTACGAATGGTGAGTCTCGATGGTGAACGAACCATAAATGCAAGAAAAAAATTACTAGCCGAATCAAGACTAATTTTCCTGGTGTTCCAAATGAATTCTAGTGTTATTTATATGTTTGTTAAAAAATAATTTGATAATTAACTGATTTGTTTATACACATATTTATTTATATAAATAAAATGATCAATTGATAGCATTATGGTGGCATATTTCAAAACTGCTTAACTTTTCGTATTTACACGCTTCGCGTTCGATATTTATTAATAATAGTCGTGGTATTGGAAAACAATTTCTCGTTTTTTGATCTAACAATGAAAATCAATATCTTAAACTTTCTGTAAAATTGGTGTCCCCAAACCCGCTCTCTCTCTCTGTTTCAAGAGATTTGTTTTATAATTTCGCGAGAGTAAATTTCTGGCAACATAATACTTTTAATATTTATAGCACGTGCGAGAAAAACCGAAAGTTGATTCTGCCACGTAAATCGAGTGAGAGGCGTGAGACCTAATTATGTCGAACCTCTTGGCTCAACTTAATTTTAAATTCAGGTAAAATATTTGCGATCGTCTGTCCTTTCAGGACCTTTAGGCGCCAGGGATCGCTTAAACTCTGAAAAATCTAAAAATTTCGATAAAAAGGGAGCGGCGTTTTACTGATCGTATCTCTAGAATTGAACAGCAGAATTTGATCTCTCCTGGGTTGTGTCGTTTCCCTGATTTCCGAAATCGGGGGATGAAAAAAGAAAAATCAGATTCTTTAGAAAAACAAGAATGCGGGTGTGATCCTTTCCTCTCTTGGTCAACAGTGTTTCGGTTCTCAATCTATTTCTCGTAAATTACATCTGAATAGTTTCGATATTTCTGCACTCGAAAATATTTGATAAATCGAAATTTTTGCATTCCTGTATTTTTCTATTCCGAAAGACGAGAATATACGGATTTTTTCTCACAATAATATTCTTTTATTATATTTGTAGAAGAAAATAAAAAAATATTCTCTCTCTCGTTTTCTCCGATACGGAATGCAACGTGTCCGATATAGATTTTCGAATTAAATTTAATTTGCAAATTCAAATTTGTTTAATTTACATATAAAAATATTTTGCGCGTACATCCGCGCTTGACTTGATCAAATTATTTTCTCGATGTGTTGTGTTTCCCCGAGTCGAAATTTTGATGCTACTTTCAAACTTTTGAAGATACTTTGAACCTATTTAGCTGACCAATATACTTATTTAAACCTACTTTGATGATTATATTCATTTACTTCTCTTTTGAACCTTTAATTCTATAAATTTTACGTTACTCCTATCTAAAAACATTTTTTAACATAAATGTAATTAACATAACATAAACATTTTTTAACATAAATGTAATATAAAATATATTTGATTTAAATATAACATTGTTTGAGACAAAAAATTGCGCGTTATAAAAATGTACTTCAAATTGTAAGAATAATAAAAAATAAATAATTACTAATACAACAGCTTCGAAGATTTCACTCGAATTAATCTTTGAAGGCTCGATTCAGCTCGCCAATCAACCGATGAGAACTCCATTGGAAGAGACTGGACCTGAAAAAATCCTAAGGTGATTGACGGGGATTTGAACTCGAGACTCTTCGTCGTATTTGCAGCTCCTGCACTCAGTCTGCAAGACCATTTGTTTCTTAATAAAATATGATTATTTTTATCTATTTATTCTCAAGCTATCCTATACACATTTCATTTATTATTTGTTTAAATTATTATTTTATTAGAAATATTGCAGTGCAATGTATCTGCAACAATAGATAAAAATATTTCTCTTATTATTAGTAATTATTTATTTTTTATTATTCTTATAATTTGAAGTACATTTTTATAACGCGCAATTTTTTGTCTCAAACAATGTTATATTTAAATCATATATATTTTATATTACATTTATGTTAAAAAATGTTTATGTTATGTTAATTACATTTATGTTAAAAAATGTTTTTTTCCTATGTAAAAAGAACCTACTTTAATCACCAAAATATCGAGTGTCTTTAGGTTAGATAGGAGTAATGTAAAATTTATAGAATTAAAGGTTCAAAAGAGAAGTAAATGAATATAATCGTCAAAGTAGGTTCAAATAAGTTTATTGGTCAGCTAAATAGGTTCAAAATATCTTCAAAAGTTTGAAAGTAGCATCAAAATTTCGACTCGAGAAAAAAACCTACTTTAATCACCAAAATATCGAGAGTGTTTTTAGGTTCAAAATAGGAGTAACGTAAAATTTATAGAATTAAAGGTTCAAAACAATAATACAAAATACGTAACAGGGTAGAAAAGTTCATTACGGTAATACGACGTAATGGAAATAATTAAGACGGGAACGAGATGATGAGATAAATGAGACAAAGCTAATAACAATATGCCGCAAACGGCTGCGTGCACAACGCGAGATATCACAAAAAACGCGATGTTCTTTCGCGATTAAATTCAACCGTAGAGAGTTTTCCGTGGCTGCATAATATAAAACCGGGGCTGTGTGCGTTACACTTTGGTGCGTGAATAAAGTTGTTAACGTGAAAATATTATTTGCGCGCGCGCCTTCTCGAAATGACTTTTAAACGATTGCACAGCGGTCGTTAACGAGATTGAGACCGTTGATTGTCGATACTAAATGGCCAGCGCGCGCAGATTTATAGACGGAATTTTATTCAATTAAGCTAGAGAAGTTAAACGCACACTTCTGTCAAATTCCAAGACAATCGAAATAGCGATCGTTTTTTCTGTCGAATTATCGCAAACTCTTCCGTTCTTTCTTGACGTTACAAAGCAAAGAATGCTAAAAATGTACTTTATTGTCGAGGGTTCTCGCAACCTGATAAAAATAATGGGATGATAATTATACGCGTTTGTCTTGCATAATATGCTCGAGCCAGGCAAGCGCGTCTGTTTCGGCCAGATCCGCGCCTTAATGAGATCGAAATTAAAAGACGATCAGCGTGTAATCAAAAAAAAAAAGTGTATAATTGCAATCATAATTGGAAACGAAATGTGATCTACATACAGTAAGGTATTATACTCGCAACGAGAGATCGGCGATACCACAAGTTTCGCCGGGCGTATCCGTTGTCTGTTCGCGCACACGCTTTTCCGACGCGCAACAGCGTTGTTTAATTAGGAATAATTTTCTCCCGTTCCAAATTCATTATCTCGAGGCTTATTATTTTATCAAGATCCTCAAGAGGGAAAACTGCGCGTCCGCAACTCGCGAGAAAATTAAAGCGATTTTTCCATTCTCGGCAGAAATATATTGCCTATTTAAATAAACGACGTGTGTGCGCGTGTGTGTACGTACACACACGTGTATACAATATTACATATGTGATATTATACGCGCGTATATAGAGACATGCGCATTCTTCGTGATTCCACATGCGAACGGAACGAATTGACAGTAGAAACGGCAAAAAAAACGGCGGTTTTTCTTCGTCGTCGCGGCAACGGGAATAAAAGGATGACGGAGAATACCGTATTACAGATGCCAGAACCGTATTACAGATTCACCTCGACGATCTCTCGGACTCCGGTCCCCATTATCAGCTCACTAATAATATGCGGGAGACTCTAAATCACGTCACAAAAGACTCGGGGATGGTCGCGCACCAGCCGCGTGAATGGCGGAGGTCGAGGAGTGGATTTCAATTTGTCTTGATCGCCGCGACGGGAATATTAAATGCGTCCCGTTTCCACCCGCGCGCGCGGGAAACGGGCGAGGCAAAGCGCCACGTGTTGTGCACCAGCTCCTTCTCGCCTCTCTATCCTGAATAGCCGCGCGCGGTTGCGAGAGACGCGAGAGACGCATCTTTTTGTGCCGCGCGTAACGCGTAATGCCGGTAAACGTTCCCGCGAAGCCAACCAAGCTAATTATTCCCCCTATCCAGCGCGCGTATTCTTTCACCGCGAATGCCACTCGGATGTGTCGCGACTGTGCGACACGACCGCGAAGTCCGTCGTTCGCGCACACAAAGCGAACGGCTCGAACGAGCCCGGGCTTTACGAGCGTTAAACCGTTAAAGCAGATAAGAATCGCGTGAAATCGGCCCGAATCTCGGGCTTTCCACAGCGGAGACCGATACAATAAAGCGCGTGTGTATATTACACATATGTGTAATATATGGGCGGACGTATATACGCGCGGCGATTGATGTGTTCGGACGTACATATACACGAACGGAGCGTGCAAACGATCATTTTTCACCGTCGATCGTATTAATTACGCGCAGAGCGCGGATAACTTCGATCGCGCTCGGCTTCAATCATTGAGCGATCGATTAAAGGGGAGGGGAAAGGTCACATTCTCCGCTTGTTAATAGCATACACGCCGTCTGCACACACACACATACGTGTGTAGAAGCGTGTCGATTAAAAGATACCTTAATGATTCGCTCGTAATATCGCCTTAGTCGCGATCTCGTGGACTCTCTTCTCTTGTCGTTAATCATATTTCGTTTACGAGCGCGTATACATAAATTACGGAAACAATGCGGGGAGAGAAGCGTATCGCCATCTCGATACATCCCGTGACAGGTATCGCGCAGCAGATTTTATATTCGACGTGAATATGGATCGAGATACGATGCGATCGAGATAAGATGGATAAGTCGCGCTATTGAAATATCTTAACAAATTGTCGTGAAGATTCGAGATCGGGCGCAAGGAAATCAATTTTATCTTCTTTGTTCCTGCGATGTCGACACGCGATTTTTCGTCATCGAATTAATGGCACGAAGTGCGCGTGCGACCGCGCGGGAGATAGGATCTTCCGAGAAGACCGATTTGTGTATGCGAGCATTATATAAATATAATACATAGTTATAGGATCCCAATTCGGATATCCTTCGCCGGGCTCGATATCACAGATGTATCTTAATATCGTTTTTCGATCGCCGCACGCACGAAGATTCACGCACCGATTTCCTCACGAACCGAAGAAAACACGCAGACGCGAATATAAATTCCCGCTTCTGTTTAAGTGCGATCTTTTTTACGGCTATTATCGCCCGCCAGCGGCGATATATCACGAAGAAGGCAAGAGGAAACAAAAAGTATAACGTTGAAAAGTCGATGTGTATCTTTTTTTTCACGCATAAAAATAATTCAACGAAGAAAATCACGCGCGTTTTATATTTGACGCGCTCTATTCTCTCTCTCTCTCTCTCTCTAATTTTTGTATTTATAACAAAATAGCAAAACAATAATACGTGCGAGTTCTTTTCGAGTAAAACAAGTCAACAGTTAAGAATGTAGTTCTCTCCTATACCACGGCTGACTGTATCACTTGTGTGTTTGCTCTGAACAAATGACACGAGTACGTCCAAGAGTTTGCGGAAAGAATGTAGGCGATAAAGCGGAGGAAAATATTGAAGAGCAAAGAAAGAGCGATCTCTTCACGTAGGTCCGACCGTACAACGGTTAGATCTACGAGGAAGTTATTGCTTCTGCATCCGTTTCCGTCCCACGGCCCCGCATTTCCCCCTTTTCATCAGCCTCGCTCCTACTCGCCGTCTGATACTTAACGGTTTACGACTCACGGGGCATTATCATCCCCCACTCGCCACTTTCACGGTACTTGTCTCTCTTTCTCAGGAGTTTCCACCGCCCCCTTAATTTGAAGACAACTCACACACGTTTCTTCTCGAACGGGAGAGGAGTGAGTTTAAGGTCATCTCCTGATTGTTAAGAGAAAATGATCAATTTTCAACGCGCTCGTAGTCGTCTGGACTTGTCTTGTGTATAGAAGAAAACACACATAATGTGTAAAAACGAGAGAGTGTTGGTAAAATTGAGTTTACGACTTGTAAGACAGGATGTACAACAGCCCCCGGAATATCTTTCTTACAATCGTATTTCGTCTGCGGCCGCAATAACGCAAAAAGAAACCAAAAGGAGTGCCCGTGATCCTCGTTTCTCGTGTTTTGATGCTAAAAATAGTGACACATCGTGTCGCGCAACAATGCAGCACGCGTTGCGCGGATGCATCTGGACCGCAGCAGCCCTTCGTCACCGACTTCTCCTAAAATTATCTCAAACGCGGCATCGGTCTCCTATTTTACCAGTCGACGCGCCCCGAGTGGGAGTCGCGTGCCATTAGTCGGCCTCTCTTTCTCTCTATCCATCTTTCACGTAATACCCTAACTTTTCTATCGCGTCTTTCCGCTTGACTCTAATGTTCCCGCAGCTGCGTACAGTCGGCTCGTAACTCCTCTCGTAACGAAAGGAACAAGGATTTAAAACGCAGTTTTACGCGCCCGGAATGTCGCGGTCGCAATCTCAACGTATCACTTTGGTAATCCTAGAATCTCCACCAATCACGAGATCCTGACAGATCCCGTGTGATCTGTTGCCCTACTAATAGAACTCTTTAAGTAGAAAAAAAAAAAATAAAAATAAAAATAAAAGAATTGTTTGATCTCAAAGCGAAATATAAATTCATGGGACAACGATCGTGACGAAACGCAATAACTCTCACACACGGGTCTCGAATTCGTCGTAATTTAGAAAAGCTTGCGGTCGAAATGAGAATTTTAGAATTAGCGAGAAGAGATGAGCGCGCGCGCGTTTCTTCCTCAGCCTTTGACGCGAGGCGTTATATACGCCACCACCCCCCCGTCCCGTGAACGCGTCAGCGAAGTTTCATTTGGAGTCTAGACGTCCCCGAGGTCGGCTTCCCGGTATCTCTGATATTTATAATCGCGAAACCTCCGTCTCTTCCCCCCCGCATTAAAAGGCTCGATTCTCGGATTAGCGGAAGCTAACTCGGTCTTAGATCTCTCATACGGGAGACGACCGACACGTGTCGTGTCAAAAGACGGCCATCCTCCATCCCCCGCCATCAACAGCGCACCCACTCGATGTCCGCTTCCCATTTTCCATTCTCCGTTTTCAAACGTTCCTTAAATATACACGTCGCTCGAATCGTCCCCGGAGCGTCTTAATTTCCTGCACATCGTTCGATGCGCGACGTTTCACGGAAAGTTTACGCCCACCGCGCGCACGTATGGCAAGATCACTCGCTCGCCGTGTGTTTTTCCGCAATTAGCAATTCTTATTAAATTACCGCGGTTTGTCACGTGCGATTATTCACTCGCGACTTGTCTCCGCACACACAATGCGAAATCGAATGCAATTTAACAAATTGATAACTTATCGTTTCGCGCGTGTCTATTTGCGTAGCTTATTTTTTTACACCGAGAGAGTTTCTTCTCAGTCAGCCAGAGACGGAGACCACGTAATTCGCTGATACGTAATAAATCAATGTTGAGGTTTCGAGTTACGCGCTGAATAATTTACGATGTATAATTCCTAATTGCCGTAGCGCGCGCACCGGCGCGCGATTTGCTGTCTGTACTCGGTCTAATTAAATCGTAGCGTCGGTGAGATCACATTTGCGGGCTATGCATAGTGCGCTGCTGAAGTCTAGACGAGGCATGCGACAGATCTTTCTCTATCTCTCTCTCTCATTCTCGTCTCTTCTCTCCGCTCTTGCGAATCTTTTAGATTGGGCGAGCGAAAGCGCGTACGTACGTGTGTGTGTGCATCGTCGTGCGGTTGCACGCGTGGTCGAATAACGCGACCGAGCGTCTCTGAAATAGCGCAATTAAGCAAATGACGCGTCCCACACGTGACTGCGCTCTCCCCCTGTTCCGTTTTCTCCCATTCTCCCTCTTTCGCGCGCGCTTTATCGTTTTCGCGACTATTCGCCAAGATTCGTCATCGTGTTGCTAAGAGGAAGACAAATTTTTGATTCGGTGACGCGAACCGATTAAAAAAAAGATCATTCCGTTTCGTGGCCCACCTCAGATATAAAATCACTAACACAGGCCGAAAGCCATACTTTTAGATAAAGTCTGAAGAGGGATTATGTCGGTTCATTTACTGACATTTAAATTTCCATAAAAGGATCCTCGCACAGCTATATCGCACACGCGATCACGATTAACACACTTTCCGCACCGGAAATATCCCGACGTTAAACAAGTTATATCACGTCCTCGATCGGTTTTCCTGCATATCGGAGATTCGTATCGTGTGTCAATTTCTTTCTCGGTAATTTCAATAATTTTCATACTTGGCGTATACGCGAAGAAGGAGGCGGAGCTTTCGCGCATGAACAAATAAACCCGCAAACGTCGGGCAGATGCGTCGCCAGTTTTCGCCGGGACAATCCGTGCGCGACGCGCACAAAAGGCGAACGACTCGTGCGGCGAGTAGTCCCCGCGAAATTCGGAGCGGAAGTTTCAACAATTCACACGTGCCCGCGCGCACACACAGGTAATGTCGCCGCCGATATAAACACACGCGGCAACAACGCGACCGCGGATATACGATGATGTACGCAATGAGGGCAAGTGCGTGCAAGTGTCGCCCGGGCCACACCGTTATTGCGCGCTCGGTAACCGTCACTTTTCGGCAGCTGTCCAAAGTTTGCGCGCACGCGTCTCTCGCCATTATATGTAATTTTCGCGAAGATAGCCGCAACCAGAGGAAGACAAGTGTCTTCGAACACCTTCGTTAGACACACGACACGTAAAACACCGCGTAAACGGTACTTTTTGACCAAAAACGCGCCCGTTGTTACAATGTTTTTCCTCATGAACATGAAAAAACATCGTGCATATTACCGTGTATCGTATATTTACATGACGAAAATAATAATAACCGCGAAGGCATCCTGACGCGCGCCTCGCGTTATATCGACAACAACAACGCACGCCTTCTCCTTTCCGGGTCACAAGTCTTGTTTGTGTTTTACGAGAGATTTCGGACAGATAACGCGCGCGCGAGGCGCAAACCCGCGCGAACACTCTTTCTCTCTTTCTCTCTCCTTCATTTTTTTTTCTTTTTTGTTTTTTGACATCAAGAACGTCGTAAACTGGACGACAGAGAACGGTCTGTCTCCCAACGCTGGAAAGACTTCCGCAATAATTTTCGGCACTGCAAGATACGTAAGAAATTTCGTTCGCAAGGATCTGACCCCAATAGAAGTTGAGGGATTGAAAATTCCGTGCAAAGATTCTGTATCTGATTTATCTAGGTATAACCCCAACTCTCTCCTAGAACGAACCTGGATCAACTTCTAAACTAAAGGTCTATAAATTTCTATTTACGCCAGCACTAAGGACCAGATCAGTCTCTACATTACTTATACTTTATTTTGATTATTGTTGCACGCTCATGACGGACGCAACCGGAGACAACAATTTGCGCTTACAAAGACTAAATATATGTATCAGATTTATCTACTAGGCTAGATGGTATGAGCATGTTACGTAGTTCAACAACCTAAAATGGCTGAAAATAAGATCAAGAAGAAACTATTTTGTTGGATGTCTGTCTACAGAATTTTAGAAATCAAACGATCAGAAATAATCTGTGACTCCTTTGTCATCGAATGAAAAATCCACAAACTAACTACTAACGGGACTTCGTCTCTACAAACGGACGGAAACGTTTAGATCCTGTTTCAGGTTCATTTACGTTAAACGCCTGGGCCTGGAATGCGATACTAGTGGGGGTACCTATTCGCAGGGAGTCTTACTATGATGACTTTAAAAGGCGATGTGGCCTACCTCTTGCACATTAACGGATTTAGTTTTCGTTTTCTATTTATAATTTTATATTATTTCATTTTTATTTTTATTTTATTTCAATGTTAATATTATGTAATTTTTCTTTCCTCATTATTTTCATTATTTTTTCTCTCTAGTACCTTATATTTTTCTTCCGTTTAATACTCACTTATTATTATTATTATTTTTATTTAACTACTTTTGTTATCTTTATTTTATTTTATTTTGTCATTGATGCGCTTGAAGGACCTGTCCCAGAGCGCGAAAACCAAATAAAGCTATTACCTATCTATCTATCTTTATTTTTCACGAGTTCCTAGAAGAGTAGATAAATTTACGGAAATTACATCCTATTATTAACTTCACAATTATCTGTGTGTGTATTCAGACGACATAGAGAATACCCACATGCTAATAAACACCTGCGTACGAAATACTCGTTAGCGCAAAGAATATAGACCGTCAAAGGTATTATAAGTTATTTAATTATAAAAAAAAATTATAAGTTACTTAATTACATAACAGGTTCTAAATTATTTAATTCTAAAACACTTGCAAAAAAATTTCAAAAGAAATTCAGTGAAACAAATTTCCTTTGTTATGTGTGTCAACACGTTGACATTGATAAATTAATTAAATCGTGCAAATTAATTACATCAGATATGTTCGAAACTAATACCGAATCGATGTTTCGCGTTTCTCCTGACGAATAGAATTTCGGAACACAAATATTTTCGTAACAAAACATCTTGAAATCTCGAAAGATCGAATTATCGATGTCCCGATTTTTACACGTACCTGAGGGGAGAAAAATCTAACCAGTTTAAAAGAGAGGTATTAGAAAAAAATCCATCTCTCGAGAATCGGGAAAATCTACGTCATAGCTTAGATACTTGATGCGTGCGAAGCGGAAAAGCCGTCTTCTGTAAAGACGATCGAACGGAGATAATCTCTTTGTGAGACGCGGCGATACAAACTGTTACACTTTTCTGTTCCCGTGTCCACTGACAAATACGCGCTCACAAATGAAGAAGAAGGAATGAGCGGGAAAAGGAGGAAGGGAGAGCGATAGGGAGAGACAAAGAGAGAGAAGGGAGAAAAGAAAAGGGACAAGATTTACCGACATTTCGACCCTCGTCTCTCTCACTCACTCACTCTTTACACGGATAAACGAGGTGGAGACGATGAGGAATAAAAGAAGACAATATTTTACACGGACATGAACGAGAGGAAGGGCGCGTGTTCCTCATCGTTACGCGATCACGCGTGTATGCGCGGACGCACACACACACACACACGTCTGCGTGTATAATACGTAGAGATACATTCACGAATGTAGTCTGAATAAATGCAAGTGACGCTTGTGTGCACCCACATGATTCATTGAAATTCAAATATCTCCGGCTCGTCTTTTCTCTCAGAGCCGGACCGTGATGCAGGTCCGTTGGTGTTGGTGCACGTACGGGCCACCGTGTATATACACCGGAACGATGGTAAAACCAACGTGCGCGCGCGCTTCCTTCGTCGTCGTCTGTGACACCCAATGAAAATGCGCGTGCTTTACATATATGCTTATACCGGCCGCTCGAAGATATTCATTATAATAGCGAGAGAAAGAGTGAGAGAGTGAGAGAGAGAGAGAGAGAAAACGCGAGTCGTATAATATGATGCACCACCTTTGGTATGCTAACCGGGGTCAAAATATAACTCCGCGTCGCCGGGACGAGATTCACGTTCGTCCCGGCACTCTAGATGGAGACATCCCTGAATTCCAACACGCGCGCCTCCCACGTCGACATCGACTCGCGCGGCGACTTGTTATATATCTCTCTCCAATCACGCCGAATATCGAACCATTGTCCGCTTTGAGGAATTTACAATAGAATGTCGCGGGGCACAAAGAGATCGCGGGCAAGAGGAGAGACGAAGAAGAAAGAAAGTTTACATTTTTATGCGGGCAAAGAAATGGAAGAAGAAGATGTTATTGCATGTGTATCTCGCGCGGGGCAAGCACCGTAGAATTACTATTTCGTGGCCGAACACAACACGATAACAAGGTTGTTATTATTATCGTTATTATTATCGCGAACTCGCGCAAGAAGAAGAAGAAGAAAAAGACCATGCCCCCCGTCTCGCAGAGATCTCGCGCAGATTTTTTGCAACGAATTTAAGAAGGGAAAAGACATTCCGCGTAATATTGTAACACAACGTTTGTTTTTATCACTTGGAAAATCGACAATGGCGGTGTAACCTCGTATTTTCAAGAATAGATACGTCGAGAGGTTACGAACATTATAATAACAGCTTCGCGCGCGGTGCGAGAAAAATAAGGCGCAGGAAATGATGAGGAGAAAACGCGCGCCACTCCGCCCGGTCAGAAGAGGAAAGCCGCTGTCAAGTTGATCAACGATATGTCACATCCTGTGTGTGTTGGAAATCTCGTTTTCTGCGAATCAGCATGCGCCGTAACGAAACGCTCTTCCAGTTTCCCTGTCAAAGTGTCGTCCAGAACTGACTCGCCCGGAGCGTGCCTCGCGATAATAATCGTAACGAAGTTATGGTAAATTATACACGGCGTGATTGTTCGCGATAGTCAGCTGAGAATGCGTTGGTTGTTGTTGTCTCTCTCGCTCTCTCTCTCTCTCTCTCTCTTTCAACGTTACGCGTTGTAAAGATCGGCAATTGAAGATTTCAAGGTCGCACGAGAATTTGTGTGTCAGACATCGAGTTGGAACATCTCTTTGTGCGCGGAAAACAAAACAAAATTATGTGATATTTTTCTCCTCCTAACAGAGATTCCGCGTGCAAGGAAAACTTAAATGCGTGTATTGATTAGATAAAAAAAAAATAAAAAAAAAAAAAATGGAAATGTGTATAGAAAAAATATGGATTACATTCAGCAACAGAGGAGCGATCGCAAGGCGAGGTACGAGTGGTGCTAAAAGCAACAACGCGAACAACGGGGGGAACGAGGATGCGTTGCTGCAACTCGTTTCGCCGACGCGTTGCTTTGCAGCGTTTCGCCGACGAGGACGAGCGAGATCATTTCGCTTCGGCTGGGAAAAAAATATGATCGCGGCAAAAAAAAAAAAAAAAACCGCGCTGTTCCGACGGCGGATTCTACCGACGGGGTTCGCGACGCGCAAAGAAAGGAACGAGACGAAGCAATTGGCGGTCGGCTTTACAATTGGTTTCTTATAACGAGCGTGCGGAAAGCGTAGGTAGCCTAATAGCCATATTTACAGCCTCATCCAATTATTGGGTAAACACGAGGAATCCGCGGGTCAATACATCGTTTGAGCGGGAGAAAAAGGGTGGAGGAAAGGGAGGTGGCGGCGCCGTCGGGCCGCTTACGAACAAGCGATGCAGGTGTTGCACGGACTAAGTAAATTAGACTCTCTCGTTGAGATTCTCGAAACATAATGCGGCTATTTTCATCCGGCTTCTCTGTCTGACTCCTCTCTCCCCCTCTCCCCCCCCCGTGTTATTGGTGTCGCTTCTCTTATCTTCGCACGCGATCGCGAAATTGGTGTGCCACCGTTTTTACGCGGTTGCGACAACGTATTTGTACGTAGCTTACATATCGACGTTTCGTTTACGGCGACGGGCGGGCGTGGTGTTGTGTGTTTCGCGCGAACGCAAAGCGAAGCGGGAGGAGATCCTCCGCTTGCATCACTCGTGGTGGAAGTTAGCCGCGCGCTGCACCGAGGATTTAAATTTTCTTTTCAATTACGTCATTTAAAGGGAGTGAAACCCCTTATTCCCTTATTCCAGAAAAGCAAAGAGAGGGTGCGACAATAGAACCATTCAAACGATTTCCTCCAAACGAGCGTCTCGTATGCGACGCTCAATAATAATCTCTCTCGCTGCACCGTGATAATTGCGCTTTCGCATGCGTAACTCGTTTAATTGATCGATAAGCAGAACCGGGAAATTATGTCTCCGGTCAATGGGATATTAAGCAAAGAAGAAGAAAAAGATTGTTTTTCTTTGGTTTCAAGTATCGAAACGCGTGTATAATCTTCTGTGTCGTTATTAACGCGCGATCGTATCGTCTCATCATCTCGTCTCGATAATTGATGACGCGCGAAAAATAATCCGATCCGAGTAGTATGCGAGTAGTAAAAATACACGCGTGTTTTATATCGCGTGTGTGTAACGCGAAGATAAATAAGACGCCAGAAAGTTGTTGTTGTTTTTTTCTCAATTATTATTAACGCGAATTATTGCACACTAGAGTGATAAGTTTATTATATGTAACCAATCGTCAATTTAACGCGTATAAGAACGTTCGTTATTCAGGTATAAATTACGAACTAGCTCGGTTAGAGCGTTGATCGATAAGAACGACGTGAGAGATAATTGCGTACGATTATGAAAACTACACGATCCGTCGTGCAATTATAATTTTATAGAACGTAACAATAACAGCAACGCGCACGCTACTACGATGGAAATTAGACGCAATTTTTTTCCTTCCTGGAATATTTCGCACGACAAAAAAAAAAGAAAAACAAGAATGACTTTTTTTAGTAGATTATTCAACGCAGAAAGAAAGAGAGATATGTGTGTGTGTGTGGATTTAGACAAAACCTGTACGATCTCTTGAGAAATTACACAGGACCGTGTAGCGGAGAGACGTCTGTCTCTCCCACGTGTCTCTCGAGCGTGTTAACGCTCGGCAGCGACGACGGTGAATCGCAGACTGAATTTTAGGCGCACCGGCGCGCATTTGCATAATGATAAGGCATTTGCATAATCATAATGATAACTCTCGAGGGGTGATCGCGCGTCATCGTCGCTCGTCGCATGTACAAGGTGTCATAATTTCGCGTGCTCATAATGAGACTCTGAATAATAAGATGTTTTCGCGTCATTATCATACTTCTCTTTATTATTAAGTACCTGAATCAAATCTTGAAGAGATTTCTATCGAGAAACTTAACTCGAGAATAAGATCTTCTTATCAGACTCAAATAACATACAATATTCGCTGAGAAATAATTTTTTTTTTTTTTTTTTTTTTTTTCAAGCGGGGAGGAGCCGCTTCAAAATTCGTACGAATCCACCGACTATCTTACCTTGTCGTAATCGGCCGTGCGTTTTTTTGTGCGTATACGATGCATGTGCCGAGGGGTCTTACACGCGTAAACGCGCATAGAACACTCAAGCTCGCTCGAACACACAGAGATTCTATGAGTGCACAGAGACGGGAGCGTAAAAGGTCGGCTGTGCGCGTGTATGGGAGCAAAATAGCCGGCAATTTGCAGGTTTACGAGTTATTTCACAATGGCTGTAAAGTATAGTGCTACAGTATTATACTGCCGTGGTAGCTCGAGTGTACGAACGGTCAGCGAACGACGTTACACGAGGTATCGCGAGATGAGTATACGCGTACGGGTGAATACGAGGGTTGAATATCAACGTCGTGAATCGCGCGCTATATGTAGGTATACGCGAACATTGTTATCTTACGATGAGACAAAGCTTCCATTTCCTATCTAGAAAAATATATACTACATATGTACACAGTGACCCGCTTGTATGTCAGTGAGTTATCCCGAGGAGCCACCTCGCATTGAAGAAAATCGACCAATGTTTTATTTTTAAAAGCTCACTCTCAATTCGTTCTCGTCTTCCTCGCGCACAACTAGACGTTAGTTTATCAAAAACAAAACCATCCGTAAATGTGGTCATCGCGTACTGTACACGAAAACAAAAAAGATTTGCTAGAATAGCGAGAAATTAGTTACGTATGGCCAGCAAAAAATATTTGCTAAAAGATTTTTGTTTTGCCAACAAAACATTTTGTTGATGAAACAAAAAGTTTCCCAGACTCAACAATGTTTCTTGCTGAGCATATAATAAACGTAACTCTTTTTCCATGTAAAATTCAATGAAAGTTTTCTACTTCACGCTTTTACACAAATTTCTATTTCAATTGGTCAAACTACTTCATAGTGTGACCAATTCAAAGAGAAACAAGAAAACTATATATTTATTTGTAACTAAGTTACGCACCAGGATATACAGACTTTAAATAACAAAACGAAAAGAAAAATGGTAAAGAAACTAGATTTATTTGCAAGTAACTTACGCACCAGAATGTACAGACTTCGAAGATACAAGTCTTATTCAACAATTGCTTTTCTTGATCGTCATTCTTGTTTGAAAAGAATCCAGGTAAAGAAAAGAAACGAAAAAAAAGAAAATGTCGTCTGGCAAAAGCTCCGGAAATTTTTCTATTAAAGACGACCTCCTATGCGGTGACTAGAAAAAAGTTTACAATTTTTCAAAGCTAATTCAGCTTGAAAGAACGTGCGACATCAAATTTCTTCAAAATCTTTGAAGAAGTGAGGAAAGAAGACGAAAGATAGAGTTTTAAGAAATTTGAAAAAAAAAAACTAAATAAAAAAAAACGCGCGAGAGCGTGGTACGCGAGCGATTACCGACATCGCGAAAAAAAGGCGGACTTGAAGAGTAAAACAGACAAAACCACCATCGGCCCGAAGAAGAAAGATTAAAGAGCAGCTTGTACGCCCTCGCCTCGGAATGATGGATGCGATCCGTGAGATGCGGGCGCCGCCGCTTTGCCGAGTAGGTGGAGACTTCTATTTCCATTCCCGCGTACACGTTGTTCCCTCCGTTTGTACTATATACCTCGCCGTCATTCGCGCGCCGTTTACTCGCGTTGGTCCGCTCGCTGCCTTAATCAGTAAAGTACGTTATTATGCCGATACCTCGTAAAGTAAAGCAGCCGCCGATCCTTTATCTATGTATTTCGTTCGGGTGGCGCAAAAGTCATCCCCGTCAGATTTCAACACGCAACGTTATACAAAAAAAAAAAAAAAAAAAAAAAAAACAAGTGAGAGAAATAAAAAAAATATAAGTTTTTCTTCTACAATTACTCGTTGTGGAAGTGTGTTATTTAGATTCGTTGGTTCTCGAACGGAATCGCGTAATCGATTGCGTAAAACTGCTCTTGAAACCGCGAAACCTCGGCCATCCTAGCTCGAGGTGAGTTTGTCACGCGGACTGTAAAAAGATATCGGCCGTTTTGCGGGCTCGCGCGCGAACAACAATCTAAATGGTAATCCAACACCACGCCCTCTTCGCAAAAACCGAAAACCGCGGTCGAACGGGACACACAACCGCCACGGCGCTTTTACATCCCCATATGGCAAAAATGCGCGCGCGAATGCACCGAATGGGTCATTACAAAAAGCACTAACAAGGCTGCGATGTGAGTCCGGCTAATTCTATAACTTCGTCTCCGTTCCTCCATCCCCTACACCTTTCGTATATTATGAGTTATACAGGGTGTCTGTCTCGGTACTCGGACACCTGTCGCGATTTCTGAAAACTATCGAAAAAAACAAATCTTCTATCAAACATCGCAGTTGAGATCAATGTTTTAATTATAGTTTAATTAAGTTGTGAACTTTTAAGAGTAGTGAGTCTCTTATGAAAATCGCGCATATGAAGATGTTCGAAACACACCGACGTCGATCGGGATAACGAACACCCTGTATAACGCTCTGTTCCGACTCCCAAATGTTTCTTTTCCTTCCTTCCTCGGTGTCGAGCCGATCATCTCGGTTCTTGCTCCGAAACACCGTCAAAACGAACTCGCCAGTCCGTCTCTTGGAGACGGTCGGCCGGGTAATTATCTCCGGCCGTGTAAAAATAATAATTAGCTCCCACCGTTGCATTAATTAAAGCCGTTTGTCCCCCTCTCTCTTAGCCACGGCTTTCTTACCCCCAACTCTCGTTCCTCGTCTCGCACTCTCGCGCGAGGGGAGAGTTCTGGAATAATTACACGTCCCTCGTGGCACTAACCAGTGTCCCACAAAGGTGACCGCGCGAGTTGTTCACGCCCACGACTCGGTCGAAATCGCTTCATACGAACACGCCCAGAGAAAGAGAACAACGACGCTGCTTCCGATGCGGAAATCCCATATCGAACAGCGCGGAATCGCGTCCATCTAATTTTCACAGACTCGAAACGTGTGTGTCAACTGTGTGTGTCAACTGACGTTGACATTCGTAAAAGAATCTTTTTTCACGTCTTTTCGATTTAAAGAAATAATAATATTGCGTTTCAAGTTTTTGAAACCAATCACAAATTTACAAAGCAGAAAGTTTCTAATCAAAGCGTTAAGCAAACAGCATCGAAGCAATTTGGTTTTCTTTCTTTTATAGTGCAATAAGAAGTTTGAAGTAGTTAGTGTACGCTGCTACGATTCTATCCAAAGCTCAAAACTTTCGTTATCTTAGGAGAGAGAACATTGGAAAGAGTGTTAGCCGAGAAGTAATCATTTGCGTGAATATGTGTTAGTGGTTCGACAAAAGTCGCCGCGCACAATTCATTCCCTTGAAACTGAGAAAGGCGTACGTATATAACTATAAGTACTTGCCTGACGCACCTGTCTGAATTGTTCTTCATAGCTCCAGTTAGAGCTAGATTGAACCGCTCCATGTTGATTATTGACTGGACCGAGGGTTCGAGGTGATGGATTAGAATCGCGGGATTCCCCGTTATTTCTTAACGGCGTTATTGGGATTTCTCCGTTGTTTCTGGAGGATCCTGGTTGAGGCGATACACTAAGCGGTCTTGAAGTGGATATTGGTTGTCCAGTCAGCGATCTAATATTTGTATGGACTATTGCCATCTGATTATTTTCCAGCGTGCTTGGTATATTTTGCGTCAGAGGTGGCGATGGCGTGCGTTGGTTTATACCAACATTGCTGAGCAAGGGCGACGGTACTGGTGTTGACTGCATACAAAATTGTTGGAATAAGTTGACGCCGCCGACGTTGTTGGCATTGAACGCGGTCATGAAGTCTACGCCGTTTCTGTGTAGCATTTCGTTGGCGACCATGGCGACTTCGCCTTGCTGCTGCTAACCAAAACATAAATATAAATTGAAACAAGTGTATAATATTATATTCCTCAGAAACTTAATTGTACAAACGTCATTCCAAGCGTTCTTTCAGTTCGGAAGTAACCGAGTACGAAGCAAAAACCGCACAATTTCTGTCGTCACTGAAATTTTCCGGCTTTGTAAACCTTTGTGATTTTCACGCAGAGTGCAACACGCCAAGATGGTACGCGACGATCTCTTATCGGAGCAGCGATCGTAAAGATATCTGCGCTCGTCATCCGGTTTAGGTTCCGTGTTGCGTAATAAAAAAAAAAAAAATGAAATCTATTGTCACGACGGTAACTCATTTATGACTGTCAACGTCCGCGGCGTTACGACTCACGATTTTCCACGATTCGTGCGCCATTCTACTTTTTGTAGGTCAACGAACGCTCGAGTCAGTCGCGGGTGAGTTTTATGACGAATTAGCTGTGTGTTCGCTTATCTTCGGAAACTCAACAGGGCAAACGCGCAGTAGGCTCATGTCAATACAACTATTTATTTTTTTCGAAATCTGTTGTGTCGGTCGATAGCGTGCGTAAACTCGGTAGAGAACACGAACTCGAAAAACGATAGATTGAAAACATACAAGATGAAAAAGAAAAAAAAGCTATGTTTATACTAACTCTAAGTTTCTCCAGAACACGCGGATTTGTCAGATAGTTTGACATGGTAGCATTGACATCTAGAACCGGATTAGTTGGAAATGACTGCGGATTCTCTTCTTCATCTTCGGACTCGTTGCATTCTTCAAGTTCGTAATCGTTTGATTCGCGAGTATACGAAGTCTGAAATTAAGAAAATACAAAAGTTTTGCAATTATTTGATTCGAGAAAACAAATTAAATTTTATGTTTAAATGCATGCATGTTTTGAATCTACACAGTAAAAAAAAAAATGGTAATTTTAACATTTTTTGCATGTTCCAGAAGGTCCACTTTAAATTTTACGTTAAAATAACTCATTCGTTGTGAGTCACTTATTGACAAACTAGTAAAGTCAAATACTTGACACAATACTTTACATTTATATTTGTTATTTTGACTGTAAGCGTGATGTAAAAATAACATATAAAATAATTAAAACTACACAAAACAGTAGTTACATTAACTCGTAAGAAATGTTAATAAAACATTTTAGTTTGTATAATGTGGCCACAGATTAAAACAATTTTTTTAGTATGTTAAATTGACTTTGAGACATCTAGATTAATTGAAATCATTGTGTTAAAAGCACTTAAACAATATTCTATTTTTAAATGACATGTAAAAAATGTTAATTTGTGAAGTTAACATAAATTTAACACGTGAAAAGATTAAAAAAATAATAACATATCAGTATTATGTTAATTTTACATTGAAGTAATAATCAAAACGTCGTAACACAAGAAAAGTTCTACATTTTGACGCACGATTTTTTACTGTGTAGTAATTCTTTTTCACGCGCAAAACAAATGACTCGATTATTTTTTTCCAGAATAAGAAAAAAAATGCAACTTTGTGTTATAATCCTATGTATCTTTTAACAATATAGTTTTTTTTCTTTGTCGCGCACGGAGAAAACACTATGGATATCACTTCAGGAAATATAGTTGCCCCAACAAAATAGTAATGTTATTTTTCGCCCATGCGTACACTATGGTTGTAGAAACCATAGTTCTATGGAAATGACTTGTATGGTTGATCCAACATTAATAAGGATAGTCGTTATGGATACTATAACCATACGGCATTGATAATACAATAATTTTAATACAATGCAGTTTCAAATTCTTGCAGATGTATTATCAAATGCATTATTGATAAAAATAATGAAAAATCTACTTTCTTCTTAATGATTTATAAGAAATTAATATACAAAGAAAAAATATAATATTAGTAAATTTATTTCTCANTAATTATAGTACATATATATATATAAATGTAGTACATATATATAGTAAAGGTAAGTTTATATAAACTTGATAAGTTTTTAAGTTATAATTATTAATCTTATTATATTAGGTGCTTTCCAGCTACGTACACAGGCGACACTGTGTAACATAATGTCCACTAGTGTAAATGAGACACACTGATACACTCTTTTTCACATTAATAGGCACTGTGTTACATAGTGTCGCCTGTGTACGTAGCTGGAAAGCACCTAATATAATAAGATTAATAATTATAACCTTAAAATTTATCAAGTTTATATAAACTTACCTTTAAAGATAGGAATAAATTGTTGAAAGCCAATATTTTTTAAAAATGTCTCCATATTTTTACTAAATCACTTATTTTTACACACTCCACCGGCTTGCTTATCAATAAGCAAGAAAAGATTTGCTTTACCGCGGCAAGCAGCGCACGCATCGCGCGAAGAAATACGCTGCCTGTTCCTGCGTGTTCTAGCGAAACATTCAAAAACATTACATGTCACTCAAATGTATCGCGTAAAAAAACCGTATGGATCCCTCAACCATAGTATTTGTTCTACAAATCATAATAGAGAAGTATCATATTCTTTTGGTTGAGGCAACAATATATGCGAATATACTAATTGAATATTACGTATCATTTAAATATGGCTGTGCGAACTGTATAAATGAGCTTATGTCAACAGCAATTTTTGATGTAATATCTATTTAACTTGAACTCATATCAATTGCTTTTCTAACCATAGATAATGTGATTCTAGCAACCATAACAGTTTTCTCCGTGCGCATATCTATACAATAGCACAAATAAATCATAGTGAAACGTAACATTACTATTATACATTATATTGTTTAATTAAAAAACATACTATACATTATTAATATACTATGTATATTATGTAGTATAATATATAATAACAATAATAATAATAATAAATTTTATAATATTTTATAATAAATTGTTAAAATACAGTGACGACTAAGGTTAGGATGGGATACGTTCTGTCTGGAGTGAGTAGATTGGTTTTAGGTTTAATTTTCTTTCGCGGAGTTATATTTTTCAGAAAAAATGTTATATTAAAATGTTATATAACCTAATGTTACCTAATATATGACCTAATCGTCATTTCTCATCTCATATATTATTTTGATTAAAAACTTGGAAATTTTACTTACATTTAAGAGCTGTTGACAGTTATTCATTAATCTACTATTGATTACTTGGGATAACATATTTATGAAATAATTATTAGCTTCAATTTGTCTCTGTAAAAGTAAAACACGATTTTTCCCTTTGTTAGTAAAAGCGTATATATATGTTACTAATACAAAACATTACAAATTAATTAAAAAATTAAAATTAATTAGGCTAATACAAAAAATAAAAGTAAAAAATAAAATATTAAGTAAAAGTTACCAAACAAAAAAATAAGTTAACGTTACAAATAAATTGCTTCCAATTCGAATAAAATTTTGATATGAACATTTGTAGCAAAGCGTAAATATACAGTAAAAACTTCTCTTATTTTATCATTTTTTACATGTTCCAAAAGGTTCACTCAAATTAAAATTAATATTTTATTTTTTACTGTGTACAAACAACTGATAATATAATAATGGGATACGTTCCAGGCCAAAAATATAATAGAGCATAACCAGCAAGAGTTAATTAGCGGATTACTTGAGGCAGGTGTAAAAAAGTTTTTCAACCTTTTTTTTTTTACTTTTGCTATAAACTCGCATGCAAGTTACAAACAGCTACGCAAAAAGAGAGAAAACCTGACGATCACTCAGACAGATACATTGCATACGTAGCTCGAGCGGAATAGAAGAGAGAAGGAGAAGGAAAGCAAAATCTGTTGATAACGTGATATCAACGTGCAAGTTTAATCGTGAGCAAAGAGGGCAGATAATAAAGCATTAAACATTAATTAGGAAAATGGCGGTGAGTTATATACATCGAGATAGTCGCTATCGAGTAACATTATTATGCTACGGGTGTCATAAGTGTTTTACGGCTATGCCCATTGCAGCAGTGCCGGCATAAATGTACAAAGTCATATTACCGAGAACGGAAACGACCATCGTAAAAAAAAGAAGAGATGGACGTTCTATATTTTTTTCTCACACAAACACATACACATATAATATTAACTTCTCAATAAATGTCTCGCGTACAGTTGCAAATTTTTTTTTGTCATTTTATTAATATTTTATTAATAAAAACACTATTATTATTATAACACTATGTATATATTTATTTATTATGTATACATTAATTTTTCTACACGCGTTATGTTTGTTTCTAAAAGTGGAGAATCACAAAATAGAGATGAAAAAATGTAATCGAAAGAGATTCGATCGTCAATCGTTGAACGTACGAAACAATTTTGATTTATTATAAGTTCGAGTAACCTGTCTCAAATATGTGTCATTTCTGATAAAATATTCAAACCAAAATTATAAGAGAAATAAAAAACAGGAATGAGTTTACTGTATTCTACAGGAGGGAAGTGTACCTTTTATCTAGAAGGAGATGCAAATAGATTCATCGAAACGTCAGGTATATTCAAATGGCGAGGATCCGAGTTTTTACTTGGAAAAGGCGGACTTGAATAAATATATGTCTATCGAATGCAGGTGGATGCAACGGTAAATGTATTTAAGATTGGGCCGAATGTGTCAGGGCCCCGATCTCAAATGGGAATACAATCGCGAGAAGGACAAAAGCAATGTGGGTGAAGAAGGAGAGCGACAGTTCTTTCTGTCGGCATTTTGAGCACGTGTGATAATATTGACCCTCCACGGTGGTGGCCAGAAACGAACAAGCGGCAGAAAATAAAATCCTAATCAAACACAAAACAAGTTCGTTTCTCAGATTTCGATCTTGGCCGGGATTGAGAACAGCTCATAAAACTCGTCAATATTCCTCGCTTCTTACGAACAGAATTTTCAATCAAAAGAGTTTGCGCGTAAATAACAATAATTAATTGTTGTCGAATAATTATTCCTATTATTGTCCTCAAAATTCCTGGGGAGAACATAAAGCCGCGGCGCAACAATTTTGAGCTTTACGAGACTTCCCGAGTCGAAATTTAGCGTCTACATTGAACCTCAATTTTTGAAAAAAGGAAATTTCGGACGTATAGCAGCGTCAAAGTAGCATCTACTTTTTTTCTTACTCCTACTTTGAGTCTATCAGAGCCTATTTTGAGCCTATCAGAGCCTGCAATGCGCAGCCTGATCTGAGAATTGAACCCTACTTTAAAACTTTAGCAGAAGAAAAAGAAATTTCGGACGTATAGCAGCGTCAAAATAGGATCTACCTTCTCTCTTACTCCTACATAAAAAAAAAGGAATTGAGGTTCAATGTAGACGCTAAATTTCGACTCGGATTATCTTTAAGTTTTCCCCGTCTCTATCGCTTTCCCGTCTACTACTTCTCGCTCGGTCTTGTTAATTTTACGACGAAAGCTACGATGTGTGCAACGGTGGCAACGACGCTGAGAAGGACGGATAATGAGAAGCGCGAAAGATCGCGACAGAAGAAAAGAGCGAGAACTTTTGTCGCAAAAATCGTACCTTCAAATGGGATCATACTAACCGATCGTTTCAATTTTCAGAGTTTGCTCGTCTGATTTAGCCAAAACAATATTGCGTAAGCATCTTATAAATATTCGGACGGTTAATATCGTCGATGATCTTCCGTGTTTTGCAGTCGTGCAAGAAATCTAACGTTTGTCTCGAGAAATTCGCATTTCTTTGCTCAATTTGTGCAAATGACAATAATAATGTACTTACGTGCGCACACACACTTGTGAGAATATCGTATAACTCTTTCGATAACTTCTTCGCACTGTGAAAGCGCGCGGTCCGGAGGCAAATCTTTGACGCGCGAAAAAAAAAAAAAATATCGTAGAAATCGCCGCATTGGGAAGAAAAGGGAAGGCGTGAAAATAAATTACGGTGGTTACTGGCATCGTTATTCTCACCGTGTGGCGCGCGGGGTTGCGAATTATATCATTCAAGTGTGTTTGCGTACACAGTACCGTCATTATAATAATCACGGTAGAGCCGTGCTCGAGGGTGCCATTGTTTTCTAGTCTGCACGTTCGCACGTAGGTGTATGAATTTCGTATGGAAACCGACGTGCGCGAAAGAGACAGAAATGAAATCTGTCTTTTTCTTTTTTTTTTTTTTTTTATCGGAGATAATTCGGACTCTTTTCAATAGAAGAACTACCGCGTAATGCGATTTTAATCAAGACGAAGGTTTAACGAGATTGTATATCTTATCTGGATGCAACAATTGAACTAAAAATCTGTCGAATTTGTGCAAAAATGTCAAACTTTGCAAAAATTGCACCTAACGTGTTACTGTGATGACTGTGTCCTCGCAGTCCTCGCGAACAACTGTCTTACTCGTAATTTATCACCATCGCCATCACCTGGTTATCTTACAGTTTATATCTCATAGTTCTCACGCATGCTGCGATGCTGGTATGACTCTGCGACAACGGCGACTGGCGACAAATGCGACTCCCCACATGTAAAAGACGTGTGCGTTTAAAGCGTGTGCGTGTGTGTGCCGGCCTGTAAATCATCGCCTAAATGCTCCAGGCAGTGCAGACGGCGCAACTTTAAATATTCTAATTATTACAAGATTATGTCGTTTCATTAAAAAAACTCTCGTACTTAGATATTCGCAAATTATGAGTTTTTTTTATTGTTTGATTTTTTATTTTTAGTATAATTGTAAACACACGCGTGCGCGCGCACATACGGACATATTGAGATATAGAATGTTGCAACGTGCTGTTGTTTTATTTAATAGCACAAAGAACGAGAGAAGTTAAAAAATATATATATTGCTTCGTATTTTAGATATTCACAAGTTTTTTTAACCTGTCTATCTCTCTGCGTTTGACTCTTACTAATAATTTTTAATGTATCACTATGTTACGCGCATATCAAAAGCTGCAAACCGAACACTAGCTAATTCCTTCCTAGAAGTTATTACGTGACTAAATCGCGCCAAACACTTTGGTGCTTCGTAAGAAAATAACCTTATGCAGAAGAATTAGTGTAATGTTATCAGATACGCGATACCGGTAATGTGACAAGTTTTGCAAAAAAAATTATTTCTGTCAATATGCACTATGTGTAGGATAACAAACATTACTTGCTCATTATTTTTAACTTCATACTTTTACGAAAACTGTTAATAAATTTCGAGTAAGCTTGAGGTTTGTTTTTCAAGTATTTAACCACTCTGTTACACCCGATATCCGCATTTAATTGTTTTGTACGTGTTGCACAAACAATGCAAAAAAGTCGTTAAAGTAATTGCATTTGGTGATATTACATTTGACACAAAATGTCGGTAGCGTTAAAAGAACACAAGAGCTCGGTTTTTTTTTTTTTTTTTTTTTTTTTTTTTTTTTTTTTTTTTTTTTTTTTTTTTTTTTAAATATACGATATATTTCCGTTATGATATTAAATTCAATGCAATTACGGTTATCATAAGTGCAAGACCAAGGACACTTTGTGTCACACAATAAATTGCATTAAATGCATAAAAAATCTACTGATAACGCGAGGATAAGTGCGTAAGCACTATTTCACACACGTGTATATGCATGTTATATCTATGGATGCGCACTTTTTGGCCAAACATTATCGCGTCAAAGTGCGGAATCCATTATCAAGCCTGTCGGGTCATGGTATTTCGATAAAGTTTTACGGATTATTGTGTTTTTTTTTCCGTATTTTACATGTTTTGAATAGAGCGATTAGATACGACCGCCGTTCGAAATGAAAAAAGAGAAGATAGCGCGCCATAAATATGTATCAAACAATATCGATATATCGATAGGAAATATCTTTTCCTTCTTAGATATACCCTAATGGAAAAGAGAGAACACCGGAGGAGAACGAAATATCTGATGGGAAAAAAAGTATGTAAAATCTCTCTGTGACAAATACTTACAGAAGTGAAATCGGAAAATGATGGATGAATGAATCGAGCGCACGCACCATCAGACTTTTAATTAATTCTGGAAAAACCGTGGCGATAAATATGCAAAACGCTTTTATGTATGTGCATACTTTCGCAATTTCAATACGCGATTTGACATTAGATATTACTGAAAATAAATAGTACAGCGAAACAAGTATGCAAATTATTGAATAGATAAACCCTGGATTCTCCACTGGTAATTGCGACTGTTTTTACTATAACACGCAATGTTCGAAGGATAATCAGAAGCTTAAAGAAAAAAAAAGGATAATAATAAAACAATTTCGAGAAAAGTAAAATAAAATAGTAATAAATAATAAATTGGCGTAGTAAGATGGGATACGCGAGCTGTCACCGCGGAGTCAATGTTTTCTTGATAAAAAATTTTCCATCTTTCGCACGTTATCCTTTTCTCAATTTTGTGGGCACATTCTTCTGCCGCTCGCGAAAATTTGCTCCCGCATACAACATTTTACTCGAGTCAATTGTTGTTCTATTTGTGAACGAGAGAGGAGAGTGAAAATTATATATATATATATATATACACACACACAATATAAATGATAATTTTCAATACGCGCGTATCGCAAGAAATGTGTCGCGCATTATGTGAGCGCGCGTGAAACAGGATGCATTATCGAGAACGTTATCAAAACTCATTTCCTTCGTAACGCCAGGTACCTATGTGTTGTAAGCATATCGAAGCGCCGATATAGACGGAAATGACTGCAAAATAATTACTTACTTCACATTTTGCAACGTCGTTTGCCTAGCCTGTAGCTCGCTCGTCGTTTACCATATTCCACGAACACCCGCGATTCCGCCCGACGCCGATAAAACATATACGATACACGATATAGAACACGCAATGAATTCGAAACGAGGACTGTACCGCGAATTCGAAATGACGCAACGCAGAAGGTGATTAATTGCGTGCTAGTGAAGTAGGAGGCCAAATAATAGTGCTACCGGGGACACGTATCGAGGCTTATCGTGATAACGGGAAAACTCGTGAAAATGTATACGGCGTACAAACCACCGGCCAACAAACAGTTCGTATATTGACCGAAATCAAAATTTCAACTATATATCTCAATGCAAACATTTTATCGTCGTGTAATAAATTTTCATTGTTTTTTTATTATTATTTTTTTTATGATTCGTGCATTCGATTCTCCATCAGTGACTCAAAACGAATTTGCGTTGAGTTAATAAAAAAAAATTATAATATAATAAAAAAAATTCACGAAGCATGTGAAATCGAGCTGCGACCTTTGTATTTCAATTTCTAGGACAAATGAGATATTGTACAAAGCCTGACATCGTTTAGATGTCAGTATAATAAGCCGATTTGTAATAAAGACTAAAGTGACCTTAGAAAAGTTTAGTAAGTTAATAGAATATCTAGAAATATATTCGGGAAAAATTCAGAAATATTTTCATTAAAGTGACCTTGGTAAGTCAGAATATCTAGAAATAATTCAGGAAAATGTTTGAACTTCTATAGCGACCTCCTGTAGTCTCTATAGAGACTGTAGAGACTCTCCCCCATACCGAGAGAGAACGAAAGATCGAAGAGCAGAGTCTAAATGTACAGCACAATCGAAATAAGCGATCCATAAAATAAATTTATAAGTGCCGGATGATAAACAGCTCGGAAATGCAGCCGTTTTGGCAGATCGATCGATTTAGATTGAGAGATTATTCCTGATGTCCACCCGATGGCACGAGCGAACAAGAGAGAAAGAGAGAAAGAGAGGGCTGATTTATCGGCTCCTCCAAGACTCTTGTCAGGCATATAAATTCATTGACCGTCGGAATCGTCATCGCTGTAATCGCTTTTATTTATCAATATCGCCGGGAAACCACATCGATCAGACCTGTCTATTTAAGGTGAAACGTCCAGCGCTTGTAGAAGCACACAAGAATTTTTATTTTCGCACGGTTTTATTTATTTATTTTTTTTTTTACATATTGTTATTATTATTAATTAAAAAAAAAGAGAAAAAATTCTATAATCACGAAATAAATTTTAAGTCTCTAATTCTTTTCGAATTTCCAAGCACGCATTTTTACGACCGATCGAATGTCTGATTTTCTCGCTTCCTTTCTCGAAGAAGTATCGGTATCAAAAATGTGCGGACCACATGTCGACGATGGTAGAAATTGTATCATTGTTTCCTCAGAGTTTTATGTAGATGAAGTTTTTCCCAAACCTTATGATATAAGAAGAAATTTCGTCTCTGTTTTTCTGTCCTTCTCTCTCTTTCGTTGAATTCAAGATTCTATTTAGTAGACGAGGGTCGTTCAGCCATACGATGCCGCTTTTTCCATGTGTTTGCCAGACCCGACAGAATCACGTTTCTTTCTTTTAAACGTACGCGAATTATTTTTATCGATTCGTTCTTTATGCCTAACCTTCAAGAGACCGCCTAGTGGGAGACATTCTCAAAGAAACATGCACAATGTATACTCGTGAACAAACGGATGTCGAGAAATTCCAAGTCAGATTTTGGAGAAAGAAATGTATGAATTAAGAAATATATATTGTACGTATAAGTCAATCTTTTCTGCTTTGTACAATCAGAACTGAATCAAAAACTGATTCCTTTCACAGGAAAAAAAATAAACGTGTTTCACGTAGAGGACTTTGAGACATTTTCAAAAAGAAAATGTCTCAAAGTCCTCTACGTGGCTGTCGACTTCGAGGGCGGTCGTAAGATCAAGTTCGGGGAAAAGGGTCCCTCCCCCCTCCTTGGCGAGCGACCATATTTAACTGGCGTGATTTCGTGTAAATCGGATACGCGCGGCGGAAAGACGAACGATGCCTGCTCCGCCAGATTTAATTAATGACCCGGCGAGTTTGATCTGCCGCTACAAAGGCGTCGTAGGCAAGAATGTGCGCGTGCGCTTTCATCCTGTGTGATGCTCTTTCCGCTCTTTATCGTGTCTTTCCTTCTCTCTTTCGTTTCACAATGTACAGCCACGGAATCAAAAGAAAAGAATACAAGAGAAAGCAAAAAAAAGACAAGTGTTTAACCAAATCTTTCGTGAAAATTACTCGATTGTCTCTCTCATAAAAAAATATGTATATCACTTGAAAATACGATCAACTTGTGAAAATCATGCGATATTGAATGTCAAAATGTAAAATAGCAATGTAAATTGCACAGCGAAGAGTGCGTAATATTTGTCACCAATGTCTTCTCAGAGAAGATGCGAAACGAAATTGGTGACGAAGCGACGCTGCACGATGCTGACAAAACAGACAGCAGTGCATACATAGTCACTTCGAACTTGACCCACATTCTCCACTTCAAACTTCGCTTTTCTTGTTTCTCGCCGAGGGCTTGCTTTTGAAAAAGACAAGACTGATCGAATCGGGTCATTCTCAGACAGGACACTCATTTCTATTTCGCTAACAAAGTTTTCCACCGCGCACGGTGATCGCGCCTGATGATTTATTTCTGTGCTGCTGGCCGAAATAAAACTATTACGACAAATTTACGCAATCGTTTCGTGTCGAGGGGGAGGTTCGGTAAAACGTTTCTGATTTCATCAGCCGATATCCGCCGGGTATGAAGAGTACGAGCGCAGAGACAGTGACGGATCGTCTAAATTGAAGAACGGAATTCGGGGGAGAGGCGAGGAAACGAAGAAGAAGAAGAAGAAGAAGAGAACGAAGATGAAGGCGGGGTGCACGAGTATGCATGGCGGGAGGGAAATGCTATAGAGCAATATTAATAGCGTAGGTGGTGGCGAAGCGTCGTGGAAGATATTGTTAGAACGGGGGCTGACGTGAGCTCCGGAGGGGAGCTCGTTGCTAATGGGGTTTTAATGACGGCCAGCTGTCCGTCCGTCACACACTTTTAGACAAGTATTCGGTATTTCTGCATCGCCATCTCTCAATTCAATTTTCTTACATGGACACGGACTACAAGCAAAGAACACAACACCCCTTCTACACATTCCTTCCTCTTTACACAAACAATTTCGCAGGATGAAGAATATCAATATCATTCTATTGTCTATTGTCTCCGTTTTCAGTGTTTTTGTCGCATTGAAATCCCTTTAGATTTTCCTTCTAAACAATAAATTTTTTTTTAAGGACTTAAGCTTAAGGTGATATTTTTTTGTCTCTTTTAAGACAAAGTTTGCCTTCTCGTGTTCGCTCGAACAATCGATTTTCATCAGACAGAACAGAGTATCGATCAATGACTTTCAATTGATATCTATTGTAGACATTTTTCAGAGAAGACCGTATTGAACAAATTTTCTGTGTTAAACCGTGTTAAAAAAAATTTAAAGAAAAATTTATTTAAGGGTTGGCTTATAATAGCCGTAACCGTTAACTTAGGCCAATGCTATAAAAGTTGAAAGATAGGAACTACGTACTCCCATTTATAATTGAATTATAAACGTAGTTCCTATCTTCCACAACTTTTACGACATTGATCTAAGTTAATGGCTATTATAAATCAACTTTAACTGTTTAAAAAAAAATTCACAGCACGATACCAGATGTAACCTTTGTAATAATATTGCACGAGACAATGTATATCCCCAGTCATTTAAGAAAAAAACACAATTTATCACAAACAAGTGTCATTTTTATTTCTAAGTGTACAAATTCCTCTATTTTTAACAACCGTTTCAAATTCCTATTCGATTGTGTTTTTCTTTGCAAACCTCAACTTATTTTTTTTGTTTTGTTATTAATATCATTTTTTCGTATTTTATCCTATTCTATTGTATTATAATAAATCTACACGAATAAGAAAATGGAAGTCTCTGCTTGCCATTCACGCTGCGAATGAAACAACAACCGATCTGTTTTAGAGATGTATTTTTATCGTTTTTACTTTCGATACTATCTTATCATCTTAATTTTTTTCTTCTCTAAAAGCTTTTTCCGCCAAAACTGCGCGTTGCCAAAGATCCTGAGGCATTCCGAGCATCATTACACCATGAGAAAAAGAAAAGTAGTCGCATGTAATATCGTCGAAATATTGTTCTTATTAGCAATAATTAACTAATTATTATCAGCGTCTCTCTTATTTTTAGAGCGCTTATCTCTCCTCCGTCAGTTCAGAGGAAAAACCAACGAGTACACATTTTACAACACGTCGCGATCACAATGTGTATGAAAAATGATATGAAGCACGTGGTTTGCCAAGTTCAAAATAAAACAAAGCAAAGCAAAAGAAGAAAAACTAAGACTAGATGCTCGCGAGCACGCGCTTTTATGACCCATTAATTTATCCGGTCGGATTATTTGTGACAGAAAAGTGTACTAAAGCTCTTATCCTTAAATTCGCGCGAGATTTACTAACAAAATTATTTCGCGCCGATAAAGATTCGTCAATCAGAAATTACGCGTTTTGTATTTTTCATTCACCACGTGATTTCCGAATAAACAATTTGATTGATGAAAGCTTCTTTCCAAACTCTTCAGTCAAAAGTGTTAACCTGAGAGACGCTCAGATTAACATTTTTGGTAACATAGTATACCATTTATTGACTCACAATCGAGGTTATTTTTATCGATATGTCAAAGACATGAGACGCAGAAGAAGCATCATAAAAGATAACAGAACGCTAAATATCAGTATTTTATAGGAAAGGAATTTCCATTAGAAAACCTTCTTTTCAACGTTTTTGCGTTATCATTACAACCTGTCGTTTATATCATTGATTTAAATGGTCACTGTGATCATTGAAACTACGATGTAGAATGCCTTCGTAAACTAACAAGGTGAGATTCTGTATGTGTGTGTATCACGTGCAACACGACGCTCGTCTTTATTTTTAGCGTTCATTTACTTATGTAAAAGTATTTTGAAAATTTCCCATGGTAACACCTATCTGTTTTCACAGACATCAATGTACTTACACAAGTCGAACTGCATATCATCTCAAAAAAAATATCGCTATTTCGTTCCACACTGATTTTATCAATTTCAAGATCTCGTGAGAAGAAGATATATGTTATCTTTAAATTGTTCTAGCAAAACGATAACATCTCAGAATCTTGGGATTTCAACAAACATTTTCTTTTTCTCCAAAAGAAAATGTTTTTTTTTTCGTTTTTTTTCATTAAAATGAATACCTGCCTCGTATCAAGCTGTGCAACGAGACGCTTTGGAAAAAATTATCTTTTTAAGAAAAACAAAATTTAAAGATTTCTCGTTTTAAGATTTTGGTATCTGAAACTTGAATTTTCTAAAATAGAAAGAAAACAAGTACGCATAATTTCTATCTTTCTCTTTTCCGGTTCATTTGTTGTTTTTTCATCAATCATTTGACAGAGATCGTTACAGAAGTTCAAACTATGTGATTAATGAAAACCTTCTGTGTGAATGATGATCGCGAGAAATTATACGTTTTTTTTTTTTAAGGAAAAGCCGTACTATCCAACAAAAAAATTAATTATGGCTAAAACTGGCTCTCGATCTCAAATATTGCGTTAATTTATATGTACGGAAAAAATAAAATATATTTTTTACATCGACAATAAACGACGAAGATCGGAGGTGTAGCGTTCAATCGCGATATCGACTCGTTGCAACAATGTCACGTTGTGTCTTAACCGGTAGCGCCTGCGGTCTCACCTTGCGTCCGGAAACGTACGCGGAGCGGTATCCTTCTACATGTAACAATCGCTCGATTTCTTCGGCATATGGTAGTTTTCGATTTTGGTAGCAATAATAAAGTTACAAGTAAGAAAAGAGAATGCAATTTTGCGGTGGGATATGTACCACACGGTGACCGCGAGCTTCGCATGTGTTGTAACGAACAATCGTTCGACAAAAGGATCTCGCGATGTCATGTACGTAACTAAATATTGCAAAATTCACACAGAGAGAATGCGTTACTAATATTGCGAAGATTATTACGAGCGCCATAATTTTAAGAGTCTCTTGCAGTTTCTTCACGTACACGCACGTAAAGTTTTGAAATTCGCAGAAATAACTGAAAACAAAAAAAACATCAAAGAAGAATCACGTTCTCGATATCTATACGCGAGCAATTTAAAACAGTTTTATCTCAGTGCGCGTTTCCACGTATGCGGCAAATAGAGAAAGAGAGAGAGAGAGAAAGAGTTTGTTATATAATAAAAAAAAAAAAAAAAAACAAGTTATCGGGAAAAATATAATTCTTAAACGAACACACACACATTGTGTATATGTAACCAGAAATCTATGATCATCACGTTCGAAAAACTTGGCGTGATTCAAGGTCGGTCGGAGATGAAAGAGAGTAGACGACAAAGACGACTGTATTTGATCAGGGAATATCGCGTGTCTCGCGAGAAAACGGGAGCGGTGGCTCTTCTGAGCCGCTTGAATGAATAATCGCTCCAAATTTACTGCCGGAATAACACACCGGGACACGATCTGTCCGAAATCACGCCCCCACGTAACCGTTCATTTAACATTAATTTAATAACATACGACCGGACGCGCGTAAACTGTCTTCCCCGTTTGTTGTTGCCCGCTAGTTCGCGGAAGAGATTCTTTAATGTCTTTCTGTGATTATAATTATTTCTGTGTCGCTGAAATAATACGTAAATCATTAGACTTTGTTCTTAATGCGTTTGTTTACGATCACGATTATGTGCGTGTTGTTTTCTTAAGTGTTTAACATTATTTTATTAAACAAATCCGTGTCGAATATAAAAGTTTGACATTTAGAAAGAAATTGGCATTTCTTGTAAATAAAAATCGAAAAGAGCGTTTTGCTTGACACTTAAATTGCAACGATGTAACATTCGCGAAATCGTCGAAGAAAGTCACACATCGTGCGAATTGGTTTTTACAAAATTACCGTATTAGCCGATGGAAATTGGAGTTTCGATACACAGAAGAGATGCGATCGTGCGTTTAGTGCCGCATTTTGGAGTAATAAATATTCCGCTTAAGATGAACACACTGATAGAAGGTCCGGGAAGATCGCATGGAGCGCGCGCGTGACGGTCCGCGAAGGGATTGAGAAAAAGAAAAGGGAGGAGAGAGAGAGAGATAAAAAAGTGGCAAGAGGAAGAGATGGAAAAAGAAGAGGAGAACGTGAAGTCTTCGAGGTGAAGGTATTTCGACTAACGCAATAAAGGCGCGCGCGATAATATTCCGAATAATAAATATTGGGATGTAAATCCATTCGGCAAAGGTAACGTCGGGCATAAATCAACGTTCCTGGAGGCAGAGAGGGAGACAGAGACGAAAGAGCAAGAAGGAGAGAAGCGGGGGCCGGCCGCGAAACGTCCGTTCTGTATCCTCGTAGAATCGCGTCGTAAACTCGTCAAACTCGGCTCGCGAAATAGCATTAACTATCAAGATAATACAATCGTCGTGTTGCAGCGTGTACGTTGGCCTCGTGGGGTGGAAGGAGATCACATCTTCGCTCCTTCGAGACAAACGACGAAAAATGACGAACAATGACACACGCACTGGCCTTGTCTCTCCCGCGAGGTCTTCGCCGCAATAAACTCGCCGATGTAAAAACTTTTATATACGCGTTTTGTATTTTTGTTCCATATTAACACTTATCTGCGCGATTCTTAACAGGCTCTTGTTCTGTTTTGTTTTTCCACATTTAATAGAATCGACCGTAAAAAAAAAAAAAAAAACGTTAAGGATCGTCTCTCGTAATACTTTTTCGGAAAAATATACGCTATTGTGCGTGTGTGTGTCGGTAATTTTAATAATTACAAAAGAATATCAATTTCCACTTTTATATCGAACATTCGTTTTTTTTGTGCTTTGCACGCTACTGGTTTGCTCTCTTCTTGTCTCCTCCTCCCTTCTGTCCTGCATTAAATTCTTTTTCACCGAGGGCAATTCGGACAGATTACAGGGCTTTATTCGACAAACGCTAATTAATCTAATTATCGACCACATCTCAAACTATACACGGGATCAAAAGAAGATCTTGATGGTGGTGGTGGTGGTATGCGTTATTATACTACCTACGAAAGGTTTTGGGAACTTTCGCAGTCACGCAATGTCTCGATATAATTCGTGGAATAACTTTATACGTAAGGGCCGCGGCGTGGCGCGGATATTACATCCCCGCTTTTTCCTTCCTTTAACCTCGTGCTCCTCTCTCATGAAAGCGATTTGCCATGTATCGAATATCAAACATGCCTCTGAGCTAAGTATGCATATACACTCATGTGGCAAACTTGTACTACGTACGACCTATCGTGAGGAATCTTTTACTCGATTATACACACACACACACACATATACACACACAAATGACACAAACGATTTCGTATTTGACTAGCAACACGAATTTTCTATGTGCGATTGTACATATTCCTTATATGATTTACCGTAAAAATTATCATACTTATCGAAATCTCTTACACACAAACTTGAAATTATCGGACACCTCAAAGCTCGGTTTGACTCACAACCGCGAATCACCTTGCGATGCGACAGCAACAAACAGAATCATTAATAATAATGGCAGCGGTAATAAAAGATTACCGTACGACCCACTTCCATATGTTTATACGTTATTGCCGCTTTAACAATAGTACATAATTAACGACAATATTAGAATTTCGCTTGCGCGCATATGGCGCGTTGTAAAAATATATAGCATCAGCTTTAAGGACAAACAGATAAGACCGTTACATATCTTTACAAATACATGTTGTATATCGATATGACAGTTTGTATATGTGTGTCGTACAGTTAAAAAAGTGAGTGTGTGTCTAAAGCGTGTATCTAAATATTTACAAAATTTTAAATAAAAATCAACTAAATCAATATAATAATAATGAGAAGAGACTCGCAATGATTTTATACATAATATAAGGTAGTCACACGACTGTGCTTTACAACGTAAACGCGACATTAAATCGCAATTCTTTCGCTTTTTGATACATTGTTTAGCTTTATAATTTTTTTTAATGTCGCACTTTGTCATCTCTTGTATCTAATTAAAATTTTCGTACTTTCTCACGCGCAAATCGCATTAAACATCTCATTCTTCCGAAATCGATTTAATAAAAAGAACAGTAAGACGGGAAGAAGGGGGGCGAAGAGTAGAAGAGGAAAGGTCGCGCGACTAAGAGTGTGTTTACAATAAAACAAATCGACATGGTAGTGACGAGCCCGTAATATAACATAACCCGTGCAACATGTTCGCGTTGCGACACGTGTGAGAAAGAAAGAACCGGTGTCGGTGACGAAAATGTAGCAAGCGGAGTCGCTAAACGATGTCAAGATGAAAGGAAGTAATGCGTTCTGCGAAAAGAGCATAAAAAAACGTTCGAATATTAATTAAACAGTTAATGAAACGGGAGGATTACGATCGCCCGTAATATAAAAATGACAACGCGAGTTGCGGTTCGGAACCAACCTGTTGAGATAACGATCGTTTCCAGATGCAATCGAATAAATTAATTGGGCGCGCGGCGGCAACAGCGCGCGATGTGTCAGTGCGGATTAAAGTGGGTAAAGAAGAGAAATAAAAGGGGTCATATAACGGACACAAGACGACGACACGTATATATGCGGCGCGCGTTATATAGGGTGCGAGCGTAAACGAGGA
Source organism: Pseudomyrmex gracilis (assembly GCF_002006095.1). Taxonomy (NCBI): domain Eukaryota; kingdom Metazoa; phylum Arthropoda; class Insecta; order Hymenoptera; family Formicidae; genus Pseudomyrmex; species Pseudomyrmex gracilis. The sequence goes on along the minus strand of NW_018020885.1, from coordinate 56,197 downwards.
AGAAACAGGATATGATAAACACGGGGCTTCTCACCACAGACTTAAGGTGGAGAAGGTGGTTGCTAACACGCGACTCTCTCTCCGCGAACACGCAGCGTCTCCCGACTATCTACGTATTTATGCGCCCGTCTCTTCTTCGCTCGTTTCATTTCGTCTTGTCCTCCTGCTCATCCTCGTGCTCATCTCGCCGGAGACAGACACGCTGACAAATCGGAGACATTCCTCTAACACCGAAATCCGTCGAAGGATCTATCTTTAAAATCGCGATACAGATCATTGTGACAATTGAGATCAATAATCCTCATTATAAAGATTTATATATATGTGTGTGTGTGTGTTATTTTTTTTTTTTTCTAAGATCAATTCCAATTATTAATTTCAAGTTTCCCAATGCGCGCACGTCGATCGTCGTCGTGAAGAAACACAATCGTCTTTACATGTGCGTTGTGATGCAAGTTACACACGATGCACATCGAGCAGCTCGCGGATGTAAATGTGTTACATCAAAAATACGAGAGAGAGAGAGAGAGAGAGAGAGAGAGAGAAAGAGAAGGAGAAAGAAGCAAAAAAGAGAAGACAAAAAAGGGTATCGTTGCCGCGGTCACATCAGCACGTGTACTTTCTGGCAATCAAGGCAGAGACCAGCCGGAAGACAAATGCGGAGGTGAGAGACGGAGAGGAGGAGAGCTACCAATATCAAATGCGGCCGCCTTATAGGGATTCTGTTACTAATATGCCCGTAGGAACCCCTGCGCTGCATATTATCCGATACCAATAATGCGTCTAATCGAGTTAGCTTCACCCCTTAAGCTGATATGTAGCTTTATACGAGTAACAACGTAACGATCCGCGGGACCCGCGAGGAAGATCCGCCTCGTGGAGAACATCTATAGGGTTCATAAATTCGGTAATACATAACCGGCAACGATCGCTCCACCGGTGGCAGGTAATACTTGTGAGCGATAAGGCGCAGGAAGAACGCAAAAATATTACCGCAGAGCTGTGGAAAAGCATTATGAGAAAGAGAAAGAGAATGAGAGAGTGGAAAAGAGAAGGGAGAAAAGAACGGGACGGGAAGAACTTTAAAATGGCGAAGAGCCGTCCGCCTCTTCCAAGCCACTGGCCTCAGTATTTTACGGTCTAGTCGCGATTGCAAAAAATCCTGATCGCAGAGAACAACACACGCGGCGTGCGGAGGTGCAGCTGCGGCGCGCAGAGAATTACCGTGCGCTGGTAGACGCATGGTAATTCTCATTGAACGCGTAATTACATTAATTGTCGGTCCTCCCGCCCGGACAATTGCGGCTTTAAACTTACCTGAGAGAGTCTTTCGCACAGACCCCAAAAATGAATATCCACTCGCGACGTCATTGAGAGTTTGAAGATTTTTCTTTTCCCACATTTTTCAAATCTTTAGAAAAGCTTTATTAGAAATTTCCTTCACATCAATGTCTTTTTATACAAGATTTTCGGATCATAATAAATGCGACGAGAAATCTGAACCCGGACATCTATTATAAAAGATTCCTATAATGTATAAAGATGTTTTTTCGGGTTTGAACCGCGTTAGTGTCATTTTTATACCGACGTTTCGTGAACATTACAGCTCACTTCATCAGGGTTTGAAGAGCAGCCTGGTACTACAAAACGTCGGTATAAAAATGACACTAACGCGGTTCAAACCCGAAAAAACATCTTTGTATGTTAATACTACACACCGCGAAAGCATCAAATATCAAATTCCTATAATGTCTCGATTGAGAAACATGAGTTTTATATTATATTGTTTATTGATTCAACCAAATAAAAAGTCAGACTTGTACCAAGATTTAGTCCAAGAGTTTTCTTTTTTTTTAAATCTCAACTTATAGACCCCAAAATAAATTGGTTTTTTTCTTTCGAGACAAAAATGCTTTTTTTGGCATCGCATAAACGCAGTAGGTACACATTATTCTGTTGGTATGTCTATCAAAGAACATCGAGAGAGAAAGAGAGGGGAGATATTATATAACCGTAATACTTTAGAATAGAATAAAGAATGTAAACTATAGAGTAGAATAGAACATTTACAGGCGGAACCGACGAATCTCCCAAAAGGTAAGTCTTCTCTTTCTGGTGCTTTTTTATATGCATAGGACTACGACCAATGAGCATCTGGCAAAGTTTTGTGTGAATCAATATGGCGACTTTATGCTAGACGCTCACATTTCGGTCCATATAGTCTTATGCTATGCATGTGCATATTATTTTGTGTGCGATGCCTTTCACACAGAACACAAATTACATTACATATAAAAAAACGAGTTTTCTTGTAGTTTGTTCGATCAAAAAAATTCCTGAAGACTTCTCACATAAAAGAAAATTCCCCACATCAAATTATAAACGAACTTTATTCTTCAGACGAGATCGTTAAAAAAAAAAAACGTTTTGGCACGTACGATCATCGCGCGTGCGCACGCCCGTAACGTATATAGCGAGCTCTCGCCACGTGGAATTCGGCCTATTAAAGCCGAAACCCCGAACGACCTATAAAATTCGTCTGGCTGGTCGCGTTGTCTGCGAGCATGCATTAAGCTTGCGGTTATGAGTCTACGCTTCGCACAGGTGTGTGGAGAGGAACCCCGTGAGCTGCACACCAAGACGACCCCCGTATATACAGTGCCAAATAAAGAATTCGCGAGTATGCTACAACAATGCTTTCCTTTCCCTCCCCTTTCCGAATGAATAACGCGTGTGTTGGGCGAAACATCGTCCGACTATCGACAAGCTGACGTTAAATACGCCCGGATGAAATAAAGCTAAAACGTTCGTTAATACAGCAAAATTTCTGAAGAGCGTTCGTTCGCGCGGCGGAGTTTCGCGATTCGTTGCGAGTTATTAAGTCGATTGCAGGCGTCGTTCATCCTCGAAGGATCGAACACAACCGGTGTGTTCTCGCGCTTGCTCTTTCTCTTTCTTCTTCCCTTTCTCTCTCTCTCTCTTTCGTATCGGCGGAACCTTCGACGGTCTTATATCGAGATTATAGTCACGGATCGCGAAACAAAGTTTTCGTTTCTCTCCGAGATTGCGCGTTACATTCTTCTCCCTCTTTCTAACGTGCGAGCGGCCTCTTCGGCGCTTTACGATCTCTAATTATAACGATTACGTTCATCTTTTACGGGGCGAACTTTCGTTCCTGTCCGTGTCCCGTTTCTCAGAAGGAGGAAGGAAGAAGACGACGTAGGAAAAAGACGTCACGAATCTGTTTAATATCCGAACTAAAGAAAATTTCACAATTACAATTTTTCCATTGAAGTTTTCTCATTCTTTCTTGTTAAAATTGACTGGACTTTTATTTAAAAATTCAACTATAACTAACTATTGCCAAATGTCTGTCAGTTCGACATATTTTTTTTTATCAAACTATGTACGCGACACGATCAGGAATATTCGCGCGTGCGCGTTTGCGATAGAGAACCTGCTAATTAAGATATCGTTTCTACGAAAGAATTGAGACAGAAGCAAGGCGAAAGGTGGCACCGAGAACGAGAAATCGAAGTGGTTTCGCCGTGAATTCGTCCAATCGCGTTCACATTCTTAATGCCGGCTGTAGCAGCGAATATCCAGCTGCCGCGTGCCCGCAAGCGGTACGATTCGAGAACAGCTTCGACGATATATTCGAAATGATGTTCCATCCTCTCCTTCCCTCCCTTTTCTCTTCCCATCGTTCGTTCCCTCCTCCCTCCCTCCTGCAGTCTGCGCTGCTCTCGTTCCTCTTTTTTTTTGTTTTTTCGTTTTTTTTTTCGCGGGATGAGCTTCTTCGGCTCTGTCCAATCGCTGCCCACGGAATTTCATATCGACGCCGACGATGGTGAACGGGGCCCTCATCGACGTACATAATAATAGAGCAGAATATAATGTTGGCGGGGACGAACAACCCGCGGGGCTAAAATGTATTACGAGCGGCACACAGTCACTATACACTGACGCAACGCCAATGATTTGCACTCTCGTTGGTGCTTGCTGTGTTATGCATACCGCGAAATTATGTATAATAAATATTACATACACAACTCACATTGTGTATATATATATATATGTATATACACACGTAGTACATATTGTGCGAGAAAATGTCGAGAAATTGGCTATCCGAAGATCACGAAATGTTTTCATCGAAAATTTGGTAATAAAGAGAAAACACGCAGCTTAAAAAAAAATTCCACATTTCGCTTAGAAATGACGTGACAAAAAATAACTACTGTCTCGCGATGCGCCACAAGTAAATTCACGCGCCTGTGACATTTCCTAACCTAACCTAACCTAACCTATATATTAAACACGAGCGCGTTAAATGCGAGAAGAAAAAATAACTCGAGAGAAAGATAGAAACAGGGAAGGAATTGTATTACATAGTGTGCGTTATGTGTGCAGATCGCGAAGGATTAGGCTGACGTGTCGAGGTGTATGTAATGTTCGGTGGTGGCAATTGCACATGCCCATCGCTGCACACTAATACAGACACACACACACAGAGAGAGTGTGTCGAACGAAGAGCTCGCGCGGAAAGTAACAAGGAGGTGGTAAGAGAGAAAGGGAGACAGAGATAGGAGGGGCGGTGAGTAGGATGAGTACATAGGATGAGACGTTTATATACCCCGGTCGATGTCTATAACGCTTCGAGTTACGAGACGCCTTTACGAGCGAATGCAACTCGCTCCAGACGTCAAGACGTACCCCCGTTTCAAAAAGTTTTTTGATGCGACACGGACCCTCTTAGAGAGATTCTAAGATCCTACTGAAATACCACGAATATTATTTTGACTGTCCTTGACTACTTTCTGCTCAAGTCTCGAAGTTTCTCTCGCTTTTCTTCATGAAGCTTGTGGAAATGTTCAACTAAGAAAAATGGGAATTCTGACCAGTGTTTTTTTTTGCAATGAAAATTTTGAATTTTATAGAGAAGTGAATTAAATATTTCACATTATCGAATTTAATTCGAATTTCCATGTGTGTTAATTTACACATTTAAAGAAAAAATATACATAAATTGCACGTACATGCTGACTCGTGCCGACATCTAACGTTAAAATATACTTTGTTCTACGTAAAAACAAGATGTTCCTTGCATTCAGTAATTACCAAGATATATTAAAGAAATACCAAGTTAGACGACCGATACGTATTAGGCACACAACAAAATGTCTCCCTTATTCAACTATAATGTCGCCTAGCCTCAGACAATTTCTTCTTTTCTAATGAGCGTACAACTTCGAGCGTCTGTCGTTTTCCGAGACATAATTCCCCTTTCGCCCTCTAGAGAAGCGGGGGGGCCGCGCATGGGCCATTAAATTAATAATTTGTGGTCGACAACGGCATTGTGAGATCCGATGCAATCGTTATAATATGCAAGATTTTATTATCGGTCCCGATGGCGTATGCTAATTTACTGCTAATTGTATTCCGCGGGCGACAATGATGCCTCCGTGGCAGAATGCAATCACTGCCGCAAAACGGAGGTTGGAATTATTGTCCGTGCGCAGACGACAACTTCCTCCCCGCCTCACTTGCCCCTCCACCACTCTCTAGACAACCGCGTCGTCGACGTCACGTTAAAAAATAACTTCGAAGCGTGACGATTTTCCAGTGACGTGCGTGAAAAATTGCCAAGTAAAATCCAGAGATGGTAAGCACCGAATAGATCTCGCGTGTAAAACGTCTTTACAAATAACTTATCTACAAAATATAGAACAAACCAATGTACATCGACATTTTTGATAAAAAAAAAAAAAAAACTATTAGAAATAAAATTCTACCGTAATAATTACTTACACTGTATTATTTATTACTAGAGATAAAATTATATATAATTATAAAACTTTGGTTATTAATTATCTCGTATTGTTTCCCTCTCCCGACGTTGAAATACGATATGTTAAAAAATATCATACACAAATAAAGTTCGTTTAATTTTTTTCAAAAAAGTACTCAACGGTCATTAATAACGTAAAACACTCGCGCCATTAAGCGATGTACTTTCAGCATTTTTGGGCACGTGGCAAAATACAAGCAAGAGGATGATCTTAAAAAATGCCTCGTGACTTTCCAAACATGCAACGGACGAAGAACTACACACGCCTCAGCTACACATGGTCATGGCTAACACGTGTTGAAATTTCGGTCCTCGAAATGGAAAAAAAGCAGAAACGATATAACTACGAGATTCAAATCCCACATATGTGACCTCCTCTGTTACTCAAAGCAGGTAGAAATGGCAATTACGGTCTGTTTTAGCGTTTCCTGTCCGTGAATTTAGTTTTCTTCGTGATGCACGAGATATTGCTTCTTCGTTTATTTAATTTATGTTCAGTGTCTACGTTTTTGTATAAAAAGTCCTGTAACTAAAATCAATGACAAAAAAAAACTGTCTGTTATCTAACTTTCTTTTGTCATTGTATCTTATTTATTTTTTATTCTATTTTAGTAAGATCTCTTTATGTATTTTTCTTTTATTGTTAGTTCAGTTTCGTGATGCGTCAACGATTTTGATTCTTATTGGATTTTACTGTCTTTTGTCCTTTCGTTTAAAAAGAAAAAACAATCAGAATTCCAATCCGAAACGATTCATCAGAGACAGAAAGAAAATCCCTAAAAAGCAAAGACACTCAAATGAAAAATAAAAAATATTCAGTGCGGAAGTATACCTATTACTCTTTCAATAGTTCTATTATTCATTTTGAATTTAAGCGTATTTAAAAATACAAGTTGTAAACAAAGGTTAAGGAAAAAAACGTTATATTTTACAAACCTGCTAGCTTATGAATAATGACCTAACGTTTATCTTTGACACAGAATTTGTAAACTAAGGTTTTGGTTAATCTCAATCACCTTAGCAATATAAATCTCTTATACTAAAAAATGTTACATTTAACATTTGAAGGCTGAATGGAAAAAACCAGATGCCGAAGATCGAAATTCTTATTTGAAGATTGTTCGACACTCAGTCAAATAAATGCGTACAATACCCCGAAACGTGAAAATACCAAACTTAATATTTGCGCGTATTACATTTTGCTGTTCAATATTAAAACTTCTCACGTCGACGACAATGTACATGTTAGCGCGTTATCGAAAAATATATTGCAATTAAACTAACATTTTCACAATTCAACGCGACTGCAACATAACGTTATCTATTACGATAACAACGCACGCTGCATTACAGAAGAGTTGTGACACTACTTTGCTTATATAAAAAAAAAAAAATACAAAATAAAGTCAAGAAAATTCTTAGATAATAATCCTACGTCGACGGTCGCAGTCAAAGTATTGATATAAATGATTTATTGAAACGAAAGTAGGGCGTCTATAAAACGTGTCGTCGAACACGCTTCAATACGCGACGAAATCGTTCGCGGTGAGTCTTTTTCGTTCGAGTGATTGCAAAAGACGATTATTATATCTCACAGGCCGGTACAATCAATTGAAAGTAATAAATATTGGTAATGATATGTTGCGTTATATCCTAATAACAGCAGTAACGGTATACACCGAGGTATAATTATTACCGAAGCGTTTACTGTCAGTTGATGCAGCAAGATTTTATTTACGTCTTAGATATATATGTGTATATACTGGTTTATAACTTTTTCTCTATGCATTAAAATCCAAGAAGAAAGTTATTTTCTTTATTTGATATTAAAAAAATGAAACTGCTTCACCAGAAAAGGATCAATGATACAATAGAAAGTACGAACGAAAATTGAGCTAAGTTTGAAGTACAAAAAAATTTTATTACGCTTACCATATATATATATACGAGGGTCATTCAATAAGTAACGAGACAAATTACTATTGCTCAAAAACGGCTGAATTGATCCATATAAAATTTTCAGGACATAAAATTGGCAATCTTGCGATTAGATCTGATCAGCTGTTCAATTATATTTTGTAAACATAACCTCAAATTTTCTCAGTTAACGATGGCGAGTCCGCTCGAGAATTGCACCGTGGAAGAACAACGTGCCGTGATCAGATTTTTAGTCGCGGAAGGTGAGAAAGGCAGTAAAATCCACGAAAGAATGTTAAAAGTGTACGGAGAAAATTGTTTGAATCGTTCGAACGTTTACAAATGGGTAGAGCAGTTTCAAAGTGGCCGTACAAAAATTTCTGACGAGCAACGCAGTGGACGACCGGTCGAAGTTTGGACTTCCTCTCTCGAATCTCGTATTGATGCGTTAATTCGGGACAATAGACGTATCACTGTTGAAATAATAAATGGAAAAGTGAGCATTTTCAGTCCAACGAAGAGGTCAAAAATCAGATGCGAAAGTGGCTTCGAGATCAACCCAAAGAATTTTATGCCAAGGGCATTTACAAATTAGCAGAAAGATGGGACAAGTGTATAAGTGTTGCTGGGGACTATGTTAAAAAGTAACCGAAGTTTTGTACTGATTGAATAAATCATTTTTGAGCAATAATAATTTGTCTCGTTACTTATTGAATGACCCTCGTATATCATATATCCACTACTTTTTTGTGCGACAATAACAATAAACTTTTCAAAATTTGGATTTCAAAGAAAAAGAGAAATTGAAGACTGTCTAAAAATAAACGAATAAAAATGTCAAACTAGCTAAAAATATTGCTCATCCGTAACTAAGATAACATTCAATAGTAGCAATAGAAATTCTGATATCCAAATAATGTTGAAGTTTTTTTCTAGAAATTTTCTTTAGAAAATTCTTTAGAAATTTAGGAAAAGAGAAAAAGGTGTGTTCAAGGTTAGAGACAAATTTTAGATAGAAAATCCCTATTATTTTCAATATTTGGTAGCCTTGCTAGCGAGTAGAATTTTACCGTATAATGGGTATGGTTTATAGTACTGATAATTTACTATGTATTAATATTAAGTTGGAAAAAGTATGTTACACTCTAGGCGGTTGCTTTCAAAGAAGCAAGAAATTTTTCGTTCTTTGTATCTATTATATTTGATCTTTTTTTTTTTCATTGCAACTAGAAAAATAGATCTTTAGAATATCAGTTTGGCGGTATATAGAAAGAGGGGAGTGTGGGAAAGAAAAAATGATCGCATTCCGGAATATCTGGGTTGGTAACCGGCATGATCTTCGTTACGCTTCGTAATTGCTCGCCGGACATTAATAGTCACGGAATAGAAGCCTTGGCTGAAATCGTAAAAATATGTAATTGCACTGTGATTGCAACAAAGTTATCTGGCCAGCGGGATAATGATACGCGAATGGGCGCATTACGCGACCGCTATTCTACTTTGGATATCTCTCGCGCGCGCATTTCGTACCTCCGCGTACACACACGTTGCACGCGCAATATTCATATCCCTTCTACTTGCTTGCGTAAATCCTGTGATATTTAACGGTTGTAGTGACGCGTGTAGATCTCTTGGCTCTAAAGCACTGTCCAAGTCGACTGCAACTACCGATTCTTATGGAACTGATCAGTTTTCACCACGTGAAATGATTATTATAGGAGAGTTTCAGTTTTTCGCGCGCTCGTTCTGACAGTTACCTTGTCCTCCATTCGGATGATTTACACGTTTTATTTATCCGGCATTCCGTCAGATTTCAAGGCAAAGATTTAACACTCGCACACGTAGATGTGCTACGCACGAAATTAAATGCGGTACAAGGAAATTAAAAACGGTCGCGTTCAAGTTGTGCCCGAAGCACAAAATCGTGTTCCCCACTTTGCTTGATCAAACACGCATGCACAAAATTAAATTTAAGCGTCTCTTTTCTCTGTTTATGTAGTTCCACGAAACGGTCAGGTAAGAGAGTCGATGACCCGATCGACCTGGTGGGACCGCAAGATTCCGAAGTGCAGAGGAATGATGGACCTCAGTAAAGCAGGTGGAGAGATAAAGAAGAAGAAGAAGTAGAAGAAGAAGAAGAAGAAGAAGAAGAAGAAGAAAAGAAGAGAACGTGAAAGAGAGGAATAGATGGATGGATAGAAAGACAGGAAGAAAGAAAGAGAATGAAGAGAAGAGAAGCGAGCAAAGTCAAACAGTCAACACACACAGATCCAGTGAATCTCAGTGGTCTCCTCGCCTCGTTATTTGTACGAGTTCGACGAAGAAGCCCGCTTTTCTCTCGAACGTGCACGAGCGTATACATTCAGTCCGAGTTTACTTAGGACCGCAAGTGATATGCGCGCGATGGTTCAAATTAAATATTTCAACCATGGGGGCAGAAAGAGCTATATAGGTAACCAAAAAAGCCATAAAATCATGGCTTTTATGTGATATGCCGACGTACGCGTGATTGATCGAGAAGAAAATGATTCTACTATTGTAAATAATTCACTAGTTTTGATAGAATAACGTCATAATTAGTTGAAACAGATCGACTGTCAGACAAATATCTAATAACCTAAATAACAAACTGACAATTGCACGGATAAGAAAGAAATAGTTGTCATTTACAACTTTACAGTCAATTGTAGTAAAAAAAGTTTGAAGTTTGAATGAAAAACTATTCACACAACGCCGATTTTAGGGGCATTTTTCTTTTCTCAGCAGGATATTCTTATTCCGTCGACGAAAACGTGTACTACATCGGAAAGTAAACAACCGAAATTATTGAACCTAACCTAACCTAACAGACAAGCATGTTGTTTATAAACACTGCATATCTTGTTTTTAATTCAAAAAGTTACATTAAAACAACTAGATGTTATTCAATGATTATAGTTATCTCAATCAGCTAAGAGATTAATTTGCCAAATTAAGCAGCAAAAAACAAGACTCAGTACGCTTCATTCTGCTTTCGGAAAATCTGTCGAATCGTCTTGACATACATCTTCTTAAAAAAAATGTATATATATATATATATATATATATTTCTTTTGACCGATGTATTAAAGAATTTATCGATATATATTATACAGAGATCAGAAAGAAACTTGTCCTTTTTTCTCAAATTCGAACCGAGAAAAACTGTTACTTTCTTTTCACAAAATCTAGTAAAAAAAACCGAGTTTTTTTGTTGGCGACTATAGTGCATTCACCATGCTGTGCATTCACATGCTTTAAAGTTAAGAAACTCGAAATATATATATATATATATATAGCTTAATTGACGGTTGTGTACTCGCAGATATTCACAGCAATAAAAAGCTAAGCCAGAACAGGAGATACTCACGAACGCGCGACTAGTTTCGCGACCAAGTATAGCATTGTGCTTGGCTATTAAGCCGGTCGAATCGGTAATCTGCGTTCCATAACATACGTACATGCACAAGACGGTAAATTAATACAGTGATTTTAATGCACACGTATACCGATAACGCCTGCCGGTACCTCGGCCACATCCTGCTGGTAAAGAGGAATATCCGGAATATAAAAGCTACGCGCGAGACTATAGAATAGGAACAATTAACGAAGCTAACGGTTGTAATATCTTTTGTTTTCTACTAGCTGGCTCTCGATTTGACAAAGTGATTCGCAACGGAGTTCAACGAAAGATCGAACTGTCTCTAATTTTTAGCTAGATTTTTTACTCAAGTTGAGTCACACAACCAAAGCAAATAAAGCGAACCATGGAAATCCTAGTGCTTCCTCACATTAATCCTAGCGTTTGATGACATCACTCAAAATCGAATCGATGTTTGGAATGAGCCGTGTATTTTGCGCACATTACGTAAGTTACATTAATAATGAATGTCACGAATAAACTTCTTCATTTTATGTACGTTTTTTTTTCTTTTTTATTTCTCAAACGCGTAATATCAATTCAAATTTAGCTTCGTGTCATTGAGTAACGCACAATAAAACATCTCATTTATATTCTGATAAATAATTCTTTTATCAATGACTTTTACGGTGCTGTTAAACGGATGACTTCGAGAATCACTCGAAGAAACGTTTTACAATTACATAGCAGAGATTAAATTTAACAAACATATTTTACTATTTAACAATAATAGTTACTTGTGTAATAATTTTGTAGAGTTATAAAAAAGATAATTATTTTAAATAACTCGAACTAGACACGAGTTTTTTTTCTATTCTTGCGCTCTTATTCAAGAGTGTATCATTAAAAAACAAAAAAAAACGAGTTAAAAAAGTTCCAATACGTTCGTGAATTTTCTCGACGTAGAGAAAACCGTTTCGAGGCTGCACTTCTGTCAATAAAATCGATGTCATTAAGTGATCAATAAGTTTTTTTGTCCCATACAAGATACGAAACGCACGCGCCAATCAAGTAGATCATATCAGTTCGCTACCAACATATCGATAATATCGAGCCAAGTTATCTATTTACTTCCAAGTAGCATAACGCAAGATGCACTTTAATGGTCATTCCTAGACTTTGCAGTCGATATTTCGAATGTCTTTCTCTCTCTCGAGCATCGTTTGCAATTGTAATGCACAGCGCCGAAGAACACAAATATCAACTTCTAGTACAAGAAAACAATGAAATGAAAAAACCGAGACAAATTTGTAATTTGAAAAACCTTGTATTCTGCATATATTATACACTTTAGCTTTTTTTTTTATCTTTTCTCAAATAATCATGTATTTCGATATATTTGACAACGCGAGAGGAAGTTTACGCGAGATCACACATGTCGTTTTTCTAATTTGTGACGTGTAAGTATATAAATTGCGGTAAAATGATTACGCAAATGAGAACCAAAATGCTCTTTATGCAGAAGCGGACGATTGAGAGGTGAGAGAAGGGAGAAGAAGAGTGTATCATCGATTCACGCTTGTCTCACGGCTTGGCATACAAGAGAGCACGGGATGCGTCGCGGCATGCGCGCATAAAGGCAGGCGTGACCGCGAGTGAACGTGGACCAATCCCGATTCAGTTCTCCTCTATTTTTTCTTGCTTTCATTCAGGGACGCCCCTCTTCGATACCCTCTCCTTCGCTGCGACGCGTCGCAGCGACCAGGCAACCACCGGGCATTCGATTCCCTCCCGTTTTACAGCCGCCGCGTGCCCCCCAACCATGATTCCCCACTTCCTTTCGATCTGGCTTTGCCGCGACTGTGCAGAACAATCCTTTCCGCGCGCATTCCTCGTCGAAGCCCATTGAACTGCGTGAGGCAGCATCTCGGAAAAGTACGCATGCTCACAAACACGATGAGAGAAATATCCGGAGGGTTCAGAGCTCGTCTCGTCGTTCGTGGACGAGTGCGTGAATGACACGATTTTTATAACATGCTAGTACATGCTTAATAAATAGTAACAAATCATTACATGGCTCTCTATCTCTATAGTATTAAATTATATCAATGAGAGAAATAGTACGAAATTATAAGTAATATTCTGTTCTCATTTTTGAAAAAGAAATTCGTAAGAAACGGCAAAACAATACATACACACACAGTCGAACCTTCATAAAAATAACCTTTATTTTTGTCAACTTCTGTAAATGTTATCTCGTAACACCTCTCTCGATACATTAATATCTCCTATCGAACTCACACACATTCCATTATACGATACTCTCATTTGCCATGCACGTGTGAAAATAATCTCGTAAGACTCGTTGCCACAAGTGGAAATAAAAGCGAAAATTACTTTAATGAAAAATGTTAGTTTCAAAATGTTATTTTTTTATTTTTATTTTTTTATAGATATTCGACTGTATCCCTTTAGTTGACACAATACGAGCAACCTATTGCACATGTTTAACACGTTGACTGCCACGCTACTTTGTAAGAAAATCTCCGTCAGGTCACGCGCGATGCTATACTATTTATGATATTTTACAAGAATTGGTTATTGAAGAAGAAGGAAACATTCCATTGAAATAATTTTTTTTAATAAACGTTTATGACAATTCAATTGTCTCATATTTTGTGAAATAACTTTCGAAATACCTACCAATCTACCTTGTAAGCACTCAAATAAGCGTCACCCGAGTACGGGTGATGCGGCCTAATCAGGATTTTTGACGTCACCCGAATATGGGTGACACGGCGGTCAACGTGTTAAGCATAATTTTTTTAATACTTCGATAATTATGCACTTCACCAATCATTTTGAGATATGCTGAGAAAATATGTTGTATAATACTTATTTTCTAAAAGCCTATGTACAAAAGTTGAACGAAATTCGATCATCATTTTCACTCACGACTTACACGCGCAAACGCAGATATGTAAATAATTCACGACTTAAGTGACGATCGTACATTAAATATTTAGAAATATTAAACGTATACAGTCAAAGTCTCTGATACGATAAGGTAAAAGTTTAAAAATGCGAAAGCGTTAACTATAGTCATTTGATGAATAATTGTCGAAAAGTTGTTAAATATGGACATTACTTTCTCGCTAATGATAATGAACGAAAACGCGCGCGCGCGAGCGTGTGTGTCGAATTATTTATAAAAAATAAAATAATTCACCGTCATCTTCTTGACATAAACGTGGCGTAATTACTTTTGGATAATTACATGTATTTAGAGATCACTTTCGTGTTTCGTTTATGTGAATTAGATTCTCGGTTTTTATAGGAAGCTATTGTTTAATTGACTTGTAAAGAGAGAAGAGAGAGAAGGCACAAGCGATAATCCAGACCGAGTTCTTTTAGCTGGACTTTTCGCTCAAACCGTTTTTTTTTATATTGGAATGTTGATCGGATTGAACCAAAAAGTTTAATTAATCAATATCCACACGCTGCAGCACAGAGAATCTACCTTATTCTCGAAACCGTGTAACTACTAGCGACTTAAAGAAAGAACACGAAATGTAGAACATGAAATGCAGAACCTGATTAACTTTTGAACGCTCGTTAATACGAGGAAGTCACGATGGGAAAATCATAGTAAACAGATTCGTGTTCTTAAGTTTTCAAACAAATTGCCGCTATTAATACCGATTGCAAGCGATTATTCGCTCCATGCACGAAACACTTAAATCGCAAATTCCTCTTAAAATACTAAAATATCGGATGTCTTTTATTCTCGGACTTTTTTTTCAAAATTTTTGTTCACGCAGACTCAAACTTGATGAAAAACAAATACTTAACAAAATATATGTATTTTTTTATTGATCTTTTTTTAATAAGTTTATTTCGTTCTCGATACAAGTATTTGCTTCAACACGTGGTTGTTGCGAGATGACGTCACAAAACACATTGCGACTGAGTTGATTTTTCAGCTTCTCGTAACAACCGCACATTGCAGCGTACTTCTATCAAGAACGAGATAAATTTAATTAAAATATTGCTGAATACTTATAAAAATCCTATCTCTCAATTTTCATCTTGATTTAACAAACCCACAGAATACTACGGAGTATCTCAGTCAAGGTTGCACATGCATACTCTATAGTCTGGACGTCAAAAATTGATCGAACGTGTGAGAAATGCTTTGAAAATCGATAAATCGCGTAACTTCTTTCGCGCGCCGAGTCGAGTCGAAGAGAACGGAAGAAAACACGTTTTGATAAAAATAGGTCAAACATTTCTTTGAGAACGTTAAAAACGACAGCAACTATTCTTCAATTTCCCGAAATTTTTGTCACAATAGTTCTATAATGCAATTTTCGAGTGTTTTCTGTGTGTTCGTAACTGCTCCTCTACCTGATAAGCGTCTAAATAGCCAAAAATAGCCAAGTGTAAAAGTATATAATAAAGTGGAAACAAAGTCGGAGAACGACGTTGTTTATTCTAGAGATTCATTCATCTTCACGCGGACTCTCGCGCTGAGTAAGTATGTATTCGTCTCGGCCACGGAAGGTCATCACGGAAATCGGTGATAGAAGATCGGAGAAGAAGTTTATGCATGAAGCCGTCATTTTTTTTTTTTTTTTTTAAACAAGGCCGGAGTTCTTGGCGATCTAAGACGGAATATTTCTCAATAATATTGTTAACTTTTTTGAATTTGTTACGATATCATAATTTAACAACTGAAATTGATCCTTTTAGGGTATATGAAGCGTGAAGATGACAGGAGTTTCTGATGTAAGACGTATATGATTTAAAAAAAAACATACGCGTGCAATATGTGTACGAGGAAAAATAGCTACACTCTTAAATATATACTCTTGATATATGCTTGATATTTCACGCCAGCTGTTTTTTAAATACGTACATACATTGTTATTACATGTAAACAAACGCTGGATCCGCACAAGGACGCAAAAAATCGACATTATAAAAAATAGATCTGATGTAAAAGAGAAAAAACATTCCACGAGTGAGCGCGCGTTGTTAGAATGACATTGTTTACAAACTATGTACAGTCTTATTGACATTCGATTGAATTGTTATTGCTTGTTTATGTCGACGCATCGCGACGCGGACATCGCCGAATTCTCACTCTGTTGATAGAAACGAACTTGTTTTCAAAGTTTATTTCGAAACTCGTGTACATATATATATATATATATTATATATAGACACAAAAATTTGTGGTAAATGTTGACAACAAGAAAAATTTGCGATACGGAACATCTACATTTGTGCAAAATAGCTCATCACACCATTAACAAGTACAGATAGTATCGAAATTAAGCGGAAGGTAAACTGTGAATGAGAGAGAGAGAGAGAGAGAGAGAGAGAGAGAGATCATTTTTTCGACTGTTTCAATTCGCAACCTCCTACACGTTTTTCTGTGTATGTGCTTGTACGAACACGCGATTTCATTTTGCGTGAAAAACAAACCCGTTCAAAAACTTGTACTTATCTCGAATTATGAATAGAAGAAGGGTTTTTTTTTATCATGCATTTGTAATTGGAATTTTATATATCTCTCTAAATAGAAATTTGTTCTGACAGATCTTGAAAAACGGTAAAACTTCATGTATAGCAGATAGATAAATGAATGTGGATGCAAGAGTATAAAAACTAAATCAGAAGAAAAACGGAGAGAAAGAAGTTGTTATATACACATTCCATCGATTTCCTAGAAACGTATCACACAAAATCGTGCGTTTTTTTTTTTCAAGTGTTGTTTTCGCATAAAATCACTCAAAAGGCGAATGGAAGGAGTAATGACTCGCTGAAGAAGCGTTGCTAGCAAACTTTGCTAATTGCACAGAACGCTCATTCTAAATAAAAAAACATAACGTAAAAAAACCAACTCGAGTGAGACACGAAAGAAGTGTCATTTAGAAGTTTCCGTTTTTTATATCCATAATATTAAGAAACGTAAGAAACTGCTGGTCAAGGCCAATTAAATTTTACTAGAGAGATCAACGATGTATCAAAATCTCACGATAAAAGACTCAAGCTCCAGCTTTTATTTCACTTTTAAAAGAAACGCACGATTGAAAAATGTGAGAAAGAGAGAGAGAGAGAGAGAGAAAAAGAGAAATATTATTTTTTGAACTTACAAGATCTTCCGGCGAGGGAAGATGTCCATGTCCATTAGATTCGTGCCCATTAGTCGCGGTAACTGCACTTGTGGAAGATCCACTTGGTGCCCCGTTATTAGTATTAGAAGCAGATCCGTTCGGCACTCCACCGCCAGTGTTCTCCAATTCAGTATCGTCGCTCGAATCCATCACGTAGGATGGTTTTGGATCACTCTTGACCCTAATCTTGGCTGTTTTTGCGAAACACAAACGAAGTTTACGAAAAATGCGGAAGAGCGCGCAACGCTTCCCAAAGGAGAAAGAGAGAGAGAGAGAAAGAGAGTTTAAGCGTGAAGGCAGCTACAAGTTGCGTCGACTTTGTGTGTGTGTGTATGTGTGTGTGAGCGCGCGTGTGTGCGCGCGCGCACGGCAAGACACTATGACATCCAAGCCAGCAGGTTGTCTCGCTTATAATGGATAATTACGAGGTGTAGGAGTGATCACCGAGAGTCTGTAGTAAAGACAAGCGTCCGTTGTCGCGACCGTCGGTAAAGTTTTTGGAAAACACTTCGCGGCCGGAAAAAAACTATACATCAATGTTATCACTGCGAACGATCACTTTTCGATTGATATAAAAATCCGATAGTTTTTTCGCGTTCAAACTTCCTCTCTTCTTGGACGGAGTCTTTTCTCCGAATGTCTACTCACGAAAAAACTTTTCACCTTCTATGAAATGGCGGGAGATGAAATGAGAAAACATGAAATACAGAGGATAAAAGGAAAACGAGGAAAGGGAGAATCAAAATGCGATTAGTTGGAAATTGGCCGTAGGAGTCATCGATATGAGGTAGAGGAGGGGATAAAAAAAAAGGCAGCAATTAGTAATGGCACGCGGTGCGCGGTTAACAATTCAACTGACCGATATTTCGGTTTACCGATTATTAGTCCGCGCGAACCTTCCATTCGTATTGGATATCCGAGTCACAGGCCCGGAATGATTAACGACACAATACTCATTTCCGGCGTCATCGGAGATAATTCGTCGAGATCGAACTCGCGTGAAAAACGAGACAGACGTGAAATAACCGCACGGTTTCGCTTTCCAGATCCATCTGAAAGCGCTGCCTGAGGAACGCGCGACGATAGGTCTCGCTGCCACTACCACGCTTACCACGACACGAAGGAAGAGGGAGATGTCCCGATGATGCACGAACGAATCCCCCCCGTTTGTTGTGGAGGCGGAGTGAAAAGCCACGCAAGTCACGCCCTAATCCACCTGCGGTGGTAGCTGAAGTTCTTCTTTCTCATTCTTACTCACAGACGTCGCTTTTCCGATTGGCATAACGATAGACATGCAAATAATACTTTGATAGCTGTTTTCGTTGGCCGTGTAACATCGAGATCGACTATAATGCACTTGTCTTTATCTAATCGAATATTCCGCTGATAGAATTCATCTTCTTTATCACTGTGAACAACTGATTATTCAAGCATATCTTTCTAATACATAAAACACGCGCGCATCGATCACGTGACTGCATAGAAAATCCATCAAGTACAACATGTGAGAGTTGCGAGAATTGCAAGGCTCTGTTGTATAATTCATATTGTTTTGGAACCATTTTTATTAATGTCCTTTTTAGTCACTTTAGATTTGTACAAAATATACCGTGTTCTTTGAACAAAACTTTTTTAGAAGTCTATGTTCTATTAACGTGTTCTACTAATCGCGACGACACATGACAGCTTTATGTGAAATAAATAATATTGATGTGCGAATTTTTCGACGTTTTATGAAAATAAATGATAGTTGTGAGTCAAAATAGAAAAAAACGCTATGTTATTAACATAAAACGATTTTAGAAATCTTCGAAATGTGAGAATTTTGAGATTTTACACTTTAAATGTGTATATATTTCAGATTTTGAACGTTTCGGCTTGAATTTTTAATTATAAGCAACAGATAATCAAGTGACTGATCAGAAAATCTATGTACGAACAGAAAAAAGCTTGAAAATTGAAAAAATTTCAAGTAATATTGCAACAAATTCGCGCGAAACGTTATAAAGAATACCATTTTTCGTGCATTAAAATTGTCCGCGAAGGTTGAAAACAGCATAGCTGTTATTCTGTGTGGTTAATCATTGGTAAACAATTTTCTATGTTTACATTCGGTTGCACGCACGTCATTTCCGTTTGACAGCGGTGTCGGACAATCACAATGAATCTCAGAAATAACGCCTAACGTTCGCATCCTTCTTTTCCGTTCGAAATGCAATTACAGCACGAAATTACACGTGATTGAAGGTTTGGAGGGTTTGTTGTTAGAATACGGCATTTCAGAATTATTTACACGCGGTTTCACACACGTTTTCTATGTATTTTCTGCACTGTGTGCACTATGTATTTTCTGCACTGTGATGCTAGAAATTCTCCCACGAAAAGACTTTCTTTAACTATAACAGTTCTTTAGGTTAACTAAATCAAGTGACATGTTTTTTTCCTGACTTAAAATAACTTCGGGATTTAAGCCACGCCCGGTTTTATGTCGCATAGATTAGATATAGAAAAAATAAGGATACATCAGATAGGTAAAGAAAAAGTGTGGGAAAATTTTCACGCTTCGCGGCAGAGATTCGTGAGAATTTGGATTTCATCGTTTTCCATGCGCTTATTGGGTTACATATTAATTAATCACTCAACTAACTTACGAATTTTGCAAAATAGTACATGATCTTTCGATTCAGATTAATTCAATCTACATTCAATCTACTTCCAGACTTCTTGTCAAAATGTTTCAAACGCCCTGTATATAAATTCTCGGATAGTTTGCACACATTGACGCGGATAACTGAGAATTAATCGTTCATCAAATGCGAATTTATGTTCATCAATATTTGTACTTTTATGTGCTAATGTCCTGCAAACGTGTAATATAATCAGGCCTCATAATTACACGAAACGAACGAGAGTTCGCGGCCAATATTCAAAGAAAGGATGTTTGAGAAGCCGCGCCTCAAAATGTTCTTTTATTTCTTGGCACCTTCGATTGACAATTCTCAGGCTAAAACCGCGAGTGTGCGCGTGAGACGCGAGGCTGGACGCTATTTGTTCTATCTTCTCTCCTCGACGAGAATTGTTTCATCACCTTCTTTCTTGTCGCGGAAAGATCTTCTCTGTTTCTTCGTTTCTCTTTCTCTCTCTTCTCGGTGTGCCACGTATAGTTAGAGAATACGTGTACCTTGAATGTGTGTATATTGCGGCCTCTTAAGCTTTTATAGCTCGTCTGGATGGCGCGCATACCACCGCCATCTTGTTCCGACGCGATTAAATATTGATGTAAGAACCGATATCCAAGCCTCAAGTGGTTTTCTCGATGGTTCGTGGAATCGCTTGGCGCGAGAATCTAGGGCGGTAATTTCTAATTGTAAGGAAATTTTATAGTGCCGCAGCGCGGCTCGCCTCCCGACAAGCAACATAAAATAACCAATAAACAACACAGAACCGTCGCGTATCAGTCGCAATCTATAGCTTAGACCGGAGCTATGGAGATCACTATAATAAAGTTCGATCGTTTCTAAAGCCGATTATCGACAACGCGACCCTCCGTTTTTACGCGCACTTTATACGCTCGCCAACTTTTTTCTGCGGTGTGAAAATCCGCACGGAGTGACGCGGCAATTATTGGATCAACCGTTATATGTATACACGCAGCATTTATAAATAAAACGCTAAAAACAACGTACTGAAAACCGTTCGCGTTCGTAGCGAAACAACGTCAAAACGCAATCCCTAACGGCAATTTGTTCCTTGCCGATGCGTATCCATTATTGTGCAAATTACACGAGACAGATTGCGCAAACGCCTAACAATGGAGAATCACGCGCGAGTCCGTCGTCACCACGGGGTGTTAAACCACCCCATCGTTAGTCTGCCGAATCAACCGGAAATTCCAGCTTTCGTAGCTTCCGTATTTTATTCAGCAGACTATATGGAGAGATGTGAGACGCAACAGAAAAGAGAAGAACCGAGTTATCTTTGAATCAACCAAGGTAAGAGAGATAATGCTAAAAAAAAAGGTGTCTAGCAGTCTCTCGCTGAGCCAATTGTCATGAAAATATTCGTTTTTATCAGGAGAAAAAGAGAAAGAAAGGAAACAAAGCAACAGCTCTGTGGTCACTGCCGTATTCCTGTTTTCGAATAATTAGAGATTATAGCGGTTGTTAAGATTCCACGAAGACAGTGAGACGACACCTGGTGCCAATGCATACAAATCTCTCAAGAGGTATCTACATTTATTCTTTCATTGAGAATTAAATTATTTAAAAGAAAGCATTATGAATAATCATGCGTATTTAAGTCTAAGTATTATATATATTTTATTGTAGATGTACTTTAGTATTTCTATATTAGAATTTTAACATTCTGATAAATATAAAGATTATCTTTGTCTGATATTTGATGCTTTTGCGGTGTGTTGTATTAAGATTCATCAGAAAATCCGTCCTATGATACAAAGGTAATCTTTAATGAGAACTAATGCGGTAAAATATCTTCGAAAAAGTTAAAAGATTATCTTTGTAGCATTGGATTTTCTGAATATGAGATAATCAAAATAAAGGCGCAAGAAAAAAACTATCGTGTATGTCTTATCGTGTAGATAAGTATCAGAAACCTCAATCAAACGAAATTGGTAACTTTATGACAAGTGACAAAGTGATATGCAACAGGTAGAGATTACTTCGACGATTATATAATGTGTTTTTTTTTTAAACCTCAATAATTGATCTGTTTAATGCTAAAGTCGCTCTGCACACATCTTTTGAGGGTAAATGTTTTCTAGCTGCAATGCGATAGTTCGCGCATTTATAGTCGGAAAATGATTATTTGAACTTGAAAAAAAAAAAAAAAAAGAAATTAACGGAGGCGAGGGCAGAAGATGGCTGAGAAAATAACGAGACGGGGAAAGATTGCTACGCGAGGAGATCGCTTTCGAGATCATTAATTATCCTAGAAAGTGCGAGAACGAATGTGCAAGAGGGTAAGTGGGGAAAGACTGAGAGAAGAAGGGAGAAGTGCGAGAGTGAGCGAGAAGTATGTATATAAGAGAGAGTGAAGAAGGTTGGAGAAATAAGAGAGAGAAGGAGGTAAATGTCGCCATTGCAAACCGAAATTACCGTCGAAGATTAATGATCTCTTTGCTTTATTACAGAAATTTATAGTTCGATTTCCTCGAAATTTCTCAAAGTTGATCTCGCAATGTGAGAGCAATAATATCACAAAAATAACTACCGAAGTATCTTAAAATGCGCACCAAGATTACAGACACATTAAATATGATACATTTGTTAAAATGTATGATGAACCTAAAGCTACCTGAATAAATATTTTCAAAGAGAAGAATTTTTGAAGAAGAAAGTAGAGATAAACATTTAAAAGAATGTTCATCTCAGATTACTCTTTACCTTTTTAGATAGAAAACTAAGTGCAAGTTGTTGGCAATTTGCCACAAATATTACTCATGTGTTTTCAGCAATGTAACAAAAGGGTGTATCCTCTTTTCAGTATGTACTTGCCAACAACAGTTTTCAAAATGTAATAACAGCAAGTTCTCAACAACTCATCGGCAATAAACTTATATTAGTTTTCTCAACTTATGAATAAAAATAATTGCTCATATATTGCTCACATATTGCTGACTCATATGTTCTAGACATTGGCTACAACAATTGATTGATAATAAAACTCAGCATATTGATACTGAATTGACAAAAACATTTTCGTTGCGTTAAATAAAAACAACACAACAGCAATTGGCGAGCAACTTAATCTATACAATAATTTGCTTTATATTGAGTTTTCACATTTGGCTATCTGGGTAGTTGTATTGATCTTTATTTAGACGATATGAGTTCGTAGTTGATAGATACGTAGTTGATAATATCTTCTAAGTACTACTATTTTTTTAAGAGATTGTCTAGATAAAAAGAAAGTAGTCGCATTCGAATTATAGAAAAAATATTTATTGTGGCGAAAACTGTAGGTTTCCTACCAAAGAATCGTAAAATTTTTTCTTTTCACGGTGAGTATCGATTTCTACCAAGGTCACATTATTTATGGGATCTGGTGTCGTGTTACAGGATGTTATTTCTATTATCCTTTTATGCGGAACGTGATTTTATTCTTTTCTGTTTTATTTTTGTTTCATCATTTTTGAAAGACGAATCTGTAGTTTAGTCAATCTAATAGAGTGTGCAATTTTGAGAATATAACGCAGCAGAAAGTTATTCAAAAATCGTTGTACATTTTGAAAAGAAAAAATCGAGAAGAGAAATGGACGTGTTTTTTTGTGTTTCTTACAATAATCAGATTTCTTACAATATTTAGTCAAATTCATAGACATATAAGAAATATTGAATCGTTCGGAAAACTTTTACTTTTGGTATTGTTCAAGGAAAATGAACGACAATTTGTTTATGGTAGATAAATATTTTAT
The DNA here is from genome assembly GCF_002006095.1 of Pseudomyrmex gracilis. Classification (NCBI taxonomy): domain Eukaryota; kingdom Metazoa; phylum Arthropoda; class Insecta; order Hymenoptera; family Formicidae; genus Pseudomyrmex; species Pseudomyrmex gracilis. The sequence continues at coordinate 32,432 of NW_018020885.1, read as the reverse complement.
TTTATTTAAAAACATTTTTTTTAAATAAAAATGGAAATGTTAGTTGTCAAAATATATAATGACAATATGGTTTAGAATAAAGTTGGCTGGTTAAAAGTACATCGACACTCGTGGGAAAAACAATTACTTTCCGAACGACCCAACGATAAAGATTCCGCAGATTGCGCATTCCCTACCTTCTCTGTGGAGAACTATGTACAGATTTCTCACCCGAATATGCTTTATCTTTATCTTTATCTTACTAGATATGAAATAAGAATAAAATGAGTGCACTCGGTGCACTTAGGTGGAGAATCCGAACAGTCCAGAGAAATAATAATCAAAAGCAAGACAAAGATGGATGCCTTCATTCATGTCTATCCTTGTGATGTGTGGTGATTGACGGATAAGAAAGTCACAGAAATATAAGAAGTGCGCGTGTGAGAGGGGAAGTGAGTCAAAGCGCAGAGCGAGACAGATGCTTTCACTTGTGTCTCTGTCTCTAATTGTCTGAGGATCATCATGCACTAGTACTTTACAGGACGTTAATCGACTTCTGTCATTGTCGCTCCTTTGTGGTCAGATTTTAGAAAAATCGACGCAAGTTTGCAACGAAATCGTTCGATAAAGTTAAAGCGTTTGCTTCAAATAAAATAAAATAAAAAATAAAATAACAGAAGAAGTGCCTTCTTTAAATAAATCGTCGGTAAAGTGATGGACTTTGCGAGAAGAAAGATTAACGAGCGCACGGGGTGTTCGATTCGATACGTCGAATTAACGCGAGACAGAAACGAAGCTCCGCGCATTATTAATGATTATACGAGGGTCTGCCACATATGCATGTTCGATGCATCGACATGTGTATTTTCGTCTCTTTGAATCGCTTTATAGACTTAGAAAACGATCCGCGTTCTGAGAACATACATCTCTACATGTGTACCTGTAGCAATGAATCGACCAATAATGATGAAACTGAAATTAATTAGTTGAATAAAAAACACGTTATATTCTATCTGCGATATATAAAACAATAAAAATCGTCTCGCAGATCTCTTGAAGGATTTTTCACTCAGAATATGCGTATCTGACGATTTGTACAACAAAAAGCGCAAACGATTCGTTTTCAAAAAATCGTTATTATTGCAAAAAAACTAAATGAATTTCAATCTCGCTCGTTTCACGCAATTGAACTGAGAGATGAAACACCATCTCAGACATCATCGCCGACAATTCGCTAATCTCTTTTACCTCCTCCTTCTTTGTTCATTCGATAAGTACACTTGCCAATGAAGAGAAGAAAAGAGGAGATTTGTAAATAATAATTTTGTAAAGGGGATTTGAAATGTGTTATAGATACATGTGGATACGCACAGAGAACGAGATTTCTTTTAAGGCTCTTAGTTTATTCATATGTCTAATCGAGATAAGGAGGAATGCAAGAGAAGCAAAATGTGTATTGTTCACTAAAGAAAGGACAGGAAAAGAGAAAAAAAATCGAAATATTGAGAGACAGATTGTGTTGTGAGTTGTGGAAAGATTCTGTTTATCTCTCAAAAATAACATTTTTGTTTTTTTTTCATACGCAAAGTTTTTATCTTTTTTCTTCTGGAATGTGCGTCAGAAGTGTTGAAACGTTTAAATCGATAGATATTTTTCGCGATATAAATGTGTGAAGATACGTTTTATATAGATTTCACAAGCAAATTCATCTTTATAGCGTATTTCACGTTTCGCGGTACTCAATCTTGTTTCTCGTTTCTTTTGCAATGTGAAGAGCATTGTAGCTTAAAGAAGAAAAGTCGATACGCCTCGATACAGCTTCAAACGGGGGGATGGAGAAGCGCTCGTCGGATCTCCCCGAAGTAATAGTGTGAAAGTTCCGACATCGTTAATCTTGCTTCGTACATAGACGTATGTACGTGTCGGATACAAGTGTACTACACCTCGTTGTTTCGCTTATATCATGAGAGCCGCACCCTTTTCATCCCCACACCCACTTGGTGGTTATAATTCATTTAAACCGTTTTCACTCCTCTAGAGCATGACTACTCGGAAGTGCATTAATTATTCAAATGTTAGGTACATGTAAATCGGATTTTCTGAAAAAGTTAATGTTTATTTTTTTAAGATATTTATTGCGCAACAGTACCATCGAAAATGTGTCTCTTTCAACATGTACATACGACACGTGGAAAAGCGTTACTTGTAATTATCTCAGCTTTGAAGCACACACACACAGTCAAATATCTAGAAATTCCACGCTTATTAAAATCTTTCGGTTAATAAGTTCGAATTTTGTGAAAAGTTTATGAATCGATTCTATAATATGTAATAACTACCTTCCACGTGGAAAATAAAAGTAAAAAAGAATTGAAGCTAAATAAACTTACAGAAATATACAATCACAATAAGAAAACTAAAATTTTTTCCAATAATTTATAACAATTCTTTAATTTATTGCTTATATATATATATATCACGTTGTATATACGTATTATTTTAATATGTGATATATCCACGTGGTGGTAACTTTCTAGAAGAGAAGTTGCGGGAAACAGACGATATACCTATATGTATATATTTTTGTCGATCCAATTTCTCAATGGTTACGTTCAGAAACAGTTGCACAACGGTTGAGAGATAATCATTTATGATTGGATCATACTTGTGGAATCGTAGCAGGTTTTGAGAAATAGTCCTATCACAAGTGATGATCTTTGAACTGTTGTGCAACTGTTGAGTTTTCTGAACGTAACCTAACCTAACCTAACCTAACCTAACCCTAACCTAAGATTGAACCAAATATAGAAAGCAGTCACGACCGCATTTTAGCAGTTACCGCTTTTGCCGCTCTGCCGCTAGCACCATGCTCACGTGATAGAGCACATTGGCAACTACGTGGTCATATCTACGAGCGGTGTGCACGCACGTTTATGGTTCTATTCCGTGCTGTATATAGCGTACGCACCAATAAACTGCTCGCGAACATTGGCGAATATACGCGAGTATAAGTTTGTCATTTTATGTTCATATTAGTTTATGTTTTACGCTCGAAGGGATTTATTTTATAAAATAGACTTTATAACATTTCGCGAAAGAATTCATAGAAGAATTGTTCAAAAAAAACACAAAAGTCAAAATATTTAAAGAATGTTAAAGAAATTTAAGAAAATTAAACACAAGTCTAAGCAATAGAAAAATGTAAAACTTCAAATAACACAACGCATAGAAATATTCAAAATATATATCAAAATTAATAAACGGATACTACGCATGCAATGTAGAAATTGTTCCTTTCAGATATATTTAATATAAATATGTATACCTTTGTATAAATTGCATATATTAAGTCTAGTTTGTACATAGATTTAGTATTGCGTATATATATTAAATATAGTATCTGTATATAGATTTAATATCAAGTTAAAGTCTACCAATACAATATAAAAACAGATTTAAAAGTATAAAAACAGATTTTTAAAAAACTGTTAGCTGAAAGGAACAAGCGATAAAAGTTGACTGTGTAACTCACATTTGTGTGGTCCCTTCGTTGTCCGTCCCATTGTTGTCCGTCAATGTCCAGTCTCTTCCTCTCCAACCCTCGGTCCTCTCCGACTCAACGAAAGTGACCCAACAGCAGACTTTGCATCGTCCCACGTAGTGTCTCGTAGCACTTTTCATCGTCACTTCTCATCTCCACTTCTTTATTACCTGTTTACTTCTGCCTGAGCTTATAAATTGAAAAAGAAAAAGATAAATACACTGCAATGTAGATATAAATATATAATTTTTTTACAAATAATTTCACACACATGTTATTTAATATTATTTTATATTACTAGATAAAAATCTGAGATGTATTTACTTGAATTGCACTCCTGCTCTGGTAGATCACTCAATTTGCTCGGCGAACGGCCGCGATACGGATTGATCATGATGCTCGCCGATTATTCGCGATACGTATTAATACGCATCAATACGTACACTCGTTACTTTGCGACACTCCCGAACTATTGATATTCGCGCGCGAGATAATAACAAACGCGAGAGAAAAATAACGCGAGAAAATTCGAATCTTCTACTTCTCGTGTCGCGCGTTGGCCATCGTATGTCTCGCGGGAGCGCGAATAACCGCGTGTAAACACTTACATTGTTAAACTCGCTTGTTATCGTTACCGAAGAGTGCGCGATATTAATTATGTATTACGTCACACGCCCGACAATTTGCGGCACATATGTATTGCCGATATTTACGCGCGAGACGGCAATAAGTGTCAAAAATACCTCGTAATTTGAAGGAGAAGTTCCGTTCCGTGTCCGCTACATCTGCCTGTCGAATATATCGAAGCGCGCGAAGTTGCGATTCTCGAAATATCGAACCGCGCGCCGCGGCGCGCGTAATTCAAACGTAAGCAGCAGCAAAAAAAAGCGATAGAAATGCATATATGTAATACTCCTATATTGCTAGTCGCGTATCTTCGCAATGAGAGGCACGAGGCCCGAGAAAGGGAGACGCACGAAGTCCAAATATGGGCATAGATAGTCGAGCGTCATTATGCGCAGGCGCGTCTACTAAGCGAGTGCGAGCGAGACAAAGCATTAGAAAGTGAGAGAAAGAACGCGAGAAAGAGAAATGCGCAAGCGTGCTTGAATGTTCACTGCATGCGCACAAAGCAGCTGGAGAGAGAGGCTACTATATTGTCTGCACCGTAACATGTGGCTTCAGGTCGGCACCGTACTAGCAATATAGGAGTATTACATATATGTAGAAATGTGAATTATCACAAATTAGCGGATAAAATAATACCAGACAGAAGATTAAGAGCAGTCACGGCCGCGTTTTAGCTGTTATCGCTTTTCCATCCTGTTCGCTATGTCTAACGGTGGTGCACATACAGCACGAAATAAAACCATACACACCGACCAATCACTCATGAACATGGCTACGTAGTTGTCAATGTGCACCACCGCTGTGAACATAGCGCTAGCGAACAGATCTTTTCTCTGCTGATATCCCTGATGAAATACACGCACGTCAGAATTTGTTCAAACGCATGCGCGCAAAAATGTCTGTTGAATCCTTTTTATATTTCAGCGTTTTAATTTTGTCATCCTGATTAAAACTGATAAATGTTACGTTAAAAATTATCGCGCGACACTGTCGCAATTAATGCATTCGTTCTCTCGACAACACTATGGCGAGTCACCGTCAATGAACAACGCGGTGCAAAACACCGAGTGGCGTTGCAAACAGAAACAAGACATGTCTTCGTATTCGAGTGAGTTGTCACAGTCCCAGGAATACTTGAGTTTTCGCAGTTCCGTACCGCTGCGAAAAATCGTCGTTGACACCAACGGTACCAAGGTAATTTTCCATGTCTTTAGTTTCCGAACAGTTGATGTCCTGTTGTTTACTATCTGTCTTCTCCCTATCATCACTTTTTATGTGTAAAGGCAAAGTGACTTTGTGTTTTTAAATTTATTCATAAGAGTATATATTATAATTTGTAATATAATCTTAGTCTGAATATATCTATGATTTATTTATTTCAGGGTTGGAAAGTGTACGATTCCAATCCAAAGAGTGTCAAATGTCCTCTGATATGTCTTCCACCAGTCTGCGGCACTGCCGATATTTTTTTTAGACAGATATTAGGTCTGGCAGCCAAAGGTTATAGAGTTATATCAGTGAGTTGAATGTGTGTATCAGGTATAACAATCCTGAAGCACTTAAATGCAATATAAAGTTGCACAAAAGAGTTGTCCCACATTTGTGCAATCATAAACAACGAGTTTGTCTATAGGCTGAGCCACCAGTATACTGGAATATAAAGGAATGGTGTGATGGATTCAGAAAACTGTTGGACTATTTGGAACTGGACAAGGTTCATCTTTTCGGTGCTTCCTTAGGTTGAAAAATACTCAAGTCTTTAGGAATAATGTACAATTTTATATACAAATTATTAAGAAATTTTATATTTCTAGGTGGTTTCTTGGCACAGAAATTTACAGAACTAAATGCTCATTGTCCCAGGGTAGTATCTCTTGTTCTGTGTAACACCTTCACAGATACATCTGTATTTAAGTACAATGACTCGGCAACAGTGTAAGCCAGCTGTTTTGCTATAAAATAACCAGTTTTTGTTTCGTACATTTGTATTCAATCGAATCTTTACATATGTTTGTAGGTTTTGGATTTTGCCTTCAGTAGTGCTGAAGAAAATGATAATGGGGAATTTCGCAGCAGAAAAAGTTGACGGAGAGATTGTAGAGGCAATTGATTTCATGGTAGAGCGAGTATGTCGATCTTAATTTATTTTCCAGTGTGAAATTGATAAAATAACAACAAATAGAATCTTGCAATTATCGTTTTTTAGCTGGAAAGTTTAACGCAACCGGAACTGGCATCCCGTTTAACGATGAATTGTATGAACTGTTATGTACAACCTCAAAAAATATGTCACTTACCTGTAACGATAATAGATGTTTTTGATGAATACGCTTTATCAAATGCAGTCAGAGAAGAAGTATACAAATGTTATCCTCATGCCAAACTTGCTCATTTAAAAAGTGGTGGAAATTTTCCGTATTTAAGTCGATCCGCCGAAGTTAATTTACATTTGCAGGTAAATTTGTGACAAGTAATTTGTGAAATTATCAGAGATACGCAGAACATCAAAACACCTCTTTTCAGATTCATCTGAGACAGTTTGAAGATACAGAATATGCAGCTTCGGAGAGAACAAAGACTTAGCGAAATCTATTCATCATCATCATCATGTTAGGAAAAAACGTATATTAATTAATCAAACAAAAATGGCCTCTGATTGAGTATTCATATGCAGATATCAAGACTATTTGATTTTGTGTTAAGACGTTTAGTCATAGAGATATAGGAGATAGAGTGGAGCGGACTGAAAAAGCGATAAAGGCTTAGAAAGATGCATAATTTTACGTTTAGTACAAATAACTGTTTTCTTTATAAATAGAACGTTAAATAAATTGATTATAATATTTTTTACTAAAGTAATAATAAAGATAAGTGAAAGAGTGAAGAAAAAAAATTCTACTACCATTGATGTTATTGCGCATGCGTTATTAGACAAGGACAGAGAGGGCCCATATGCATCTTTCTCTTTTTAAACCTTTATCGCATTCACTTACGCGCTAGCATAAGACTCGCGCACTCTAGTCTTATATCTCTATGCATTTAGTCAAATTGAACATATGATTCAGTTGATCTCATATCTCTCGGTGAAACGCATTATGTATATGTACGTGTGTACGTATATATATATATTATACAATATAACAATATGAAGACATCACGCAATATCCCAACTATACATAATATTTTCATATATAATTCTGTATGTTGTATATAATAGTATATATGTATTATATATATATTATATATACATTGTTATTCCATTTTTTATAAAAACGTGTTCAGTTCCTTTTAAATATATATGAAATACTTATATTTTACAATATTTTAATTTTAATTTTTATGAATACTTGACACTATTTTTAATAAAGCAAGTTACCTAAAAAAATCATTACGCGCATGTACATATATTTTCTACAATGTTTGCACACTTTCTTTTTTTCTTCCTTTCTCTCTCTGATTTTTTTCTCCCAAAAATTCATTTTCTCTTATCGAATAATTTTACGAGTGCAATTATGATATGCGCTGAAAGTAGCAAAGAGCGCTTGGCCATGCTTTGCCAAGTCGTCTGACCGGGAGACCGTATAAGAACTTGCTTGATATTGATTGTGTGTGTTCTCTCGCGTTTCTCTTTCGCAGGCTCAGATTACGGGGCCTGTTTTACTCAGTATATACCTACACAGCACGTCGTTTGTGTGTGCTGATTGAAAATTTTGTTTTTCTCCCATAATCTCCGATGTTTTTCTCTCTGTTATATATTATTCCCGACTATATAATATTACAATATAAGTTCTCATTATATATAGTACAAGATTTTTTTTTTCGATAGAATAAATTTATATTAAAAAAATATAAAAATATATTAATATTTTGAAAGAAAACTAAAATTTTATCAAAATTTAATTATTTACATCAAGAGAGAGAAAGAATGAAATAATCTTTACACACACATAATACATAAAATAAATATTTATCATCCTATACTTTGTGTACAAAGTATGATAACAAAAAGTGAGAACTTGCGTCAATTAAGAAAATTAATGAATGTTGCGATTTGCACAACGCTCAGGTAGGTAGGTATTTATGTCGATAAGATTGCGATTATCAGTGATTGCTACTTCTTGTGTCGCGTACTTATAAACTCTGATGATTTCGCACATATTGGCGTTGCGAAGAACGCGGCTAAACTACAATACGCGTGTTTCAGGGCTCAGTCCCTCACCTGCACGCAACGCAGACAGTGGCATGTGGCAGTGTAGCATCAATTTTACAGCGTTACTTTTATGACACGTATAAAACGTGTTGACATTATATTTAGATAGATAGGTCACGTTGATTTGTACAATGCAAATCGTTGCGATGTACATGGCATTTTTGTGTTCAGCTATGAGGTAAAAAGTGTGTGAAAGAAAATCTGTAACAGTGTTTTTATACAAGTTTTATTTTTTATATATTGTCTTTTAGAGTTAAAAAAAAGAGGTAAATATACATATCGCGTGTGTGATTGATCATTATAAAAGTTTAAATCATTGTGTTTTATTTTTTGAATATTTGTTAATTTAAAGTTGTTATTATTTTTTTCTCCCTTTTCTGTATTTTTTATATCATCTTTTACATTATTTTTCTTCTTCTTTATTTTTTTCTATGTTTTTTTTATTTAGTCTTCGCAAGTTATACAGTTATCGTACTTACAACATGTTGATATTATAGTATGTTGAGATATTATAGTTGTACGATTTGTACTAATCCTCTTGTTTGTCTGATATATGTTTTGATAACGTGCGGCTTTTATAGAACATATTATGGGATTACGTAACTATATATATTGTAGCAAGAACTTCCAAAAAGGAAATAGCTCGCAGCACAATTCAATCAAGTGAAAGGAGTACCAATTATGTCGACTTGGTCTTAAAAAGAAATAGCGTAAACATTTACTTTTATCACAATAGATTACAGAAATTATGCAATTTAATCATTTAAACAATAAACATCCGTGAAAAATATATATGTGACGTACTTTTCTTCGGGAAATTCGATCAACACTTTTTTCTAAAACAATTTTTTGTAACAATCTCGTTTTTCTCGCAGGTGTCGTAAAAAGACGAGAAATTTTCGAGAGAACAATACCATAATGAATTCAACGGACTCGTAAACGTTTAATTTTTTGCTCTTCCGGTCTATTCTTGGAAACAGTGCAGAATTGAAAACATGAACAGCGCCGAGCGAACACCTCTCTTGGATGCGGGAAGGTTGACAATATCTACAAAACTCGCTTACGCTCTCGGACATGTTTTCAACGATCTGGCGGCCGCAATGTGGTTTTCTTACACTCTGATTTACCTTCAACGAGTGGCATTATTGAAACCTATCGCCGCGGGTGCACTTCTACTTCTAGGTAGATTAATTATTGTTCTCGCACTCTCAAAAAGACGACGCTTTATAATCAATATATGATTTAAATGATTTAATGTATGTTATAAATATATGATTTAATGTTGAAACGTTGTTTCGTTCAAGGTCAGATCATCGACGCGATTATGACACCTGTGTTCGGCTTTCTCGTCGATCGATATTGTAAGAAGAAGATCTGGCACGTCGTCGGTTCCGTCATGGTCACGCTGAGCTTTCCCGTGATATTCGGCGGTTTCGCCAGTTCGTCCCCCACAATTGCCATGCTTGTCTACGTAACGAGCATCACGATATTTCAGACGGGTTGGGCGGCCGTCCAGATCTCTCATCTATCAATGATTCCCTCGTTAACCAATTCACTTCTGGCCCGAGCCGATCTGACCGCGATAAGGTACACGAATCATTATGTAACGTCCTTTGAGAACGTGGGAATCGTTATGTAGCAGAGACATATTTTATTCGTTGAGTTGCTTCATGATAAATCTAATCACACACAGATACTCCGCACAAGTCAGCGCGGCTGTGGTAGTTTTTGTGGTCACGTGGATAGTATTACCGACCAGTGGAGAATCAATGGTCCAGTTAGATCAGCAAGACGACTACAAATTCAGAGTACGTAAGAAAAAGAAGAAGAAGAAATGCGCTGTATAGAAATGAATTTTAATTTGATTTTAATTTAATGCCAATGTGAAAATAAAAAAAAAAATAATTCAAAGATTCTTCTGATTTGCAGAACATCGTCGTGATCCTTACGAGTTTCGGTTTAACCGCGACCGTGTTCTTCCACATGTTTTTGAAGGCGAATCTTCTGGAACAAAATTCATTCCCGAAGAACGCAAACGTGGAAGAAGCGAGCAGCGGCATATCGGACAACTCGTCGAATCGCCGAATGTCATGGGTCGCCATTACAATTCTATTGAGAGTCGCGATGCTGTACGTGGCAAGCAGATTGTTTATCATTCTTGCTACGGTCTATTTGCCTTTGTACATAGAAGAGACTAAAGTTGGAGGCAAACAGGCGCTGGCTACCGTGCCCTTGGTCTTGTACGTGTCTTCGTTCGCGGCCGCATTGCTGCTCAAATACATCAACAGAACGTGCGGCACGAAGGTGATTGATAATAACGACAATTGGAAACATACACAGAGAGAGATCGCGAAGAGTGAATAATAATATTATTCTCGCGTAACGATTTTGTAAATCGCAGGTTTGCTATTTTCTCGGTGCCGTAATTGGCATAATGGCCGCGGTGGTGACGGAATTTGTTAAAAGCAGCACCGCAGTGATTTACGTTGTCGCTGTGTTAGTTGGCACGGGAAGCTCCATTACAATGGTCACCGCGCTCAGTGTCACCGCCGAATTAATTGGCTCGAGGACGGAACGCAGTGCGCTCGTGTACTCCGCCGTAACTTTCCTCGACAAAATCATCACAGGTCTGGTGGTGATACTCATTGAAAAATGGTTAGTGATTAATACCGACACGTACACGCAAGCGTGTAATGTACACTGATATATTTTTTCGATCATAAATTATATTATACATTAAAATTAAAAGATCGTGAAGTTCGATCTGAACGATTTTCCGAATGCTTGCGACTTACAATTCACACGATTATTCTCTTGTTTTCTATTATTTATTTTATTCTTTTTTTTTTAGGAGGTGCAACGACAGCGAGCTCTGTCCCACTTACAATCGCGACACATTGTCCGTCGTGTGCGTCTCGTCGATGATTCTGGGACTTCTGACGCTACTGTCTGTGTCGCGTTGCCTAACTTGAATTAACGGTGATGACATATTTGTCATTTTTGTAAACACACGAACATTATTTTTACAAAGCAATAACAAATGACTTTATATATTTATACAAATTATCTCGTTGTTATATGAGTTATTTCATCTTTCTGTCATCTCGCAACGAATCTGATTCTATTTCTCTACCAGATATCTCCTCCTCCTATCTCTCATTAAAAAATCCATGTCTACCGTAAAGTGCGCGTTTTTGAGTCAAATGCACAGATCTGTGAGTCGAATGTATCGCATCTATTGTTATCTCCTTTTCGCGTTGCCGATTGGTTGGTTGATCGAGTCGAGTCGAGTCAAATCGAATCGGTAAGATCGAGAGAGTAAATAATGACAGAAAAGCGATTTTGACAGTTCGTCGTATATATGGAGAAAACTAAAAACGTGACTAAAGTAAAGTCACGTGACAAAAAAGAGAGTAGAAAAACAACACGTGACTAAAGTAACGTGACTGTAATGTTTATATTATATATAACATTAAATAATATATATTATATATAAATATAGAATATTATATATAATATATACTTTTTTTTACTCTTTTCCCTGTCACGTGACTTTAGTCACGTGTTGTTTTTCGACTTTTCTCTCATTATTTTTTGATTTTGATTTTCATGCGTTATTTCTGACATTCTCTAATGTGTATATGGTTTGGAAAATACTATATACTAGCTGTCATAGCGGTGACAGATTGTGTTTACTGGCACGACACGTTAAAATAAAAACAATAACAACGTGTGCGTAGCGCGCGCCTGTGATGTGCTAGTATGTTAAAATACACGTATTTTGATATCTGTTCTTCTCTTGTTTGTTTTGCGCTCGACCGATCGATTCGGATCGATCATGTAACGGCGGTCGAGAGTTGGATCGACTGCTCGCGCGCGCGTAGCTTCGAAACGGTTGCGCGAGATGGCGCCAAATGGCCAGCTTGGTAGCGAGAGAGAGATTTGATTTCATAGAAAAGACGCGCACCCCAATCTGCACTATATGTACTGCCAGAGTACGATGACCCGTTTGTTCGCGCGTTACGTCCCGGCTCGTCGCGATTGCGTCGTAGTATGTACGTCAAGGCAGACGTGGTACTCTCTTTATCGCTCCTGCAAAGCGGCCCGAAAATAGGAGAAAGCGAGAGCGTGCATGGGGGCGGCGAGCCACTGCGCAGACGCTTGTTTTGCTCCGGTCGACGAGTACTGCCGACGGCGGAGAGAGACGGGGAGAGAGGGGAGTGGGACGCACGCTTGCGGGGCATGGCGTGGTCCGTGTTCTAGTAAACAAGTTGTGTGCGAGTCGCGCGGGGAATCCGCTCCCCAACGAGAGCAATCGCCGATATTTATTTAACGACACGGTACGTTTACTGTCGCGCGCGCTCACGACGCGTCGTTGTCGTCGTCATCGTCATCGTCGTCGTCGTCGTCGTCGTCGTCAGTGTCAGTGTTTGTTGCCGGCATCGAGAAGTATGCGCACCCGTCTCGTTCCACTGGAGCAACGGTTAAGCGATAAATAAAAGGATTAACACCGACATCGGTCGCTTGACCGTAGCCGTTTGTTTCCCTGTGTGTTATGCGTACGTGTGTTCGCGGGTGTGAGTGTTGCTCGTGTTTGCGAAGAAAAGTTATCGCAGTGCTCGCCGCCGGTTCAAACGAGAAGGTGATTTTTGATCGTCAACGAGAACGAGACGAGAAAGAGGTGAAGGCGCCCGTGAGAACCGATGCGAGGTGATGGTACATCCGAGAGACGTCTTGAATATCGCAACCGGACATCACGTTTCGGTGAGTGTATATTTCTCTGTATACGTATCCTCCACACTTTCTCCCTCGCGGCGTCTTTCATTTTTTTTTTCTCTTTCTTACTGCACACGCGCGCGCGGCTCACGCGTCTCTCCTATTTTATCTAATGCGATCTCTCGCCGAGAGCCTGTTATCGCGGAAGGTAATTCGTGGAGCACACACGCGTGACGATATCGAAAAAGGGGGGAAGAAAGAGAGAGAGAGAGAGAGAGAGAGATTTTGAGAAAAAGGCGGCTTTTGATCGACCACCCTCGTGGTCGAAATGTTCTTTTCTCTTTCTCCTTTCGTCGGTTTTCTATCCTACTCTCAAGGTATATGCTCCGAAATCGCGTCCTCGATCGAGGTGGATCGAAGCGTCCGAAAGAGAGAGAGAGGAAGGGAGAGAGTTTATAGAGAGAAGAGAGGTGCGCGCGAATAACACGCGAAATTTGTTTCGGCGCGTCGCTTCTCTCCTGGGCGTTGCTCTCTCACGACCCGCTCGTGTTGTGAAAAATCGTCGCTTTCCGCGAAACAACGCGTGCTTTCACTCGGTGTTTGCGCGGCAGATATTAATGCCTGCGAGGCTATCGTGCAAATCACTCGCTTGCGAGGAGGAGGGGAAAGAGAGAAGACGAGAGGAGAGAGGAGGGAAGGCGCAGAGCGAAAAGAGGAGAAGCGAGCAACGACGCTGCACTGCATTTCCACATGAAAGACTCGCGAGAGGCGGATTGTTGCTTTTTCCCGAGACACTGTGTGTTGACTGGAAAAGAAGCATCCTCGTTTAATCGCAACTTTCTCGAATATATCGAAATGACACGGCGATGTTTTCTTTTCGCTCGTGTGTCGGCGCGTCGCATCAATAGAGAGAATGAGAATACGCAAAGAGAGAGAGAGAGAGGAGAGGAGAGGAGAGGAGAGGAGAGGAAGATAGCGGCGGCATAACGCGATGATTATATCGCGTCCCGCGATATTTCTCTCCTCAGTGACCTCGCGGTCGCTCGGCTAACCTCTTTCTTCGCCGCGCCACGCTGCGCCGTGCCGTCGTCGCGCCGAGAAGAGCAAACATCGTCGCTGCAGCGACGAACGTCACTCCCGAACCTCGGGAGAGGGCCGTGCGGATCGTTTGTGTAGATTCGTCTCGGTTCGCCTCGTCTTTGCTCGTCTTCCTCGATTTTCAGTTTTCGCGTCAAAGCGTTTCTCTCACTTCAAAGACAAATCTTTGCGTTTTCTTACATCATTGTTATAAATATGTACATACTTTCCCCCGCCTGACTGTGTATCCAGCTTGGCTTGATTTGTCGCATCCTTTTTATTTTCCTCGACTTGTTTGTCCTACGAAGGACAAGCGTCGTAGGACAAACCTGTTTTACTTTTATATCTTTTGCAGCGTTTCTTGCGATTGAAATTGCTCCTCTGGAAGATATTGGTTCGTCAATGATCGCAGTTTAATTGCGTACTCGACGTACGAATAACGCGATTTTCAATTTTTTTTTTTTTTTTTTTTTTTTTTNTTTTTTTTTTTTTTTTTTTTTTTTTTAAGATGAATTTTTATATCAACATCGAGATTTGATGTTGCTTCAAATCGCGCGTGTGTACGGTATTTTTCGTCGAAACGCGAAAAAAAAAAGGTACAAGAGAACGCGTTTTATAGAGAAATTGTTTCTTCTCGTGTCTCGCAAACACGATGATCGTCCGAAAGTGGATATCATTTCTCCTCGCGATTATTTTCGAGCGGTAAGACGACAGTAAGGTATCGATTGGACGTAGTCGTTGACTCTCGATCATAAACCATTTGATTGATAACAATAATAACATACACGTTTGCCGCTTTTTATTGACTTTTGATTAAGAACCAAGACGACTATGTACATACACACGCACAATTGACAAGAAACAAACATATCATTTACTCAAGATAATTTTACATTTATTGAATAAATTTTCAACGAGAATCCTAATAGAAGAAATAGCGCGCACGCAAAATCGAGTTTTTTGATTGACGAGTGAAAATCCGACGGGAGATCAATTTGTTTTTATTAGAGATTTTTTTTTTTAGTTTAGAGCTTTAGATGTTCGGAGCGTAGTAAAAATATTTTGTTTTTGCGCTTTTCCGGACAGCGCGCAAAAGACGTCGTAAAGATATCTAAAAGATAGCTAAAATAATTCAGCTGTCTTTGAGATATCTTTCGAATTTTTGTATCTGTCTCCGCGTGTTGTTTCCTCCGCGTACAGTGTTATTAAAACGCTGGCGAAAAAATAACATGGAACCGAGAGAAACGGTGACGTTTACGACATCATAGACGTCGGGACAAAAGTGGTCGCCCGGTGGTGCGCCTTTAACCGAAGCAAAATAACGAAGAACGGTCGTCCAGCCTTGAATATATTTGCAAAAATATATTGAATTGACGGCTGACATTAACGACAGGTAATAACAGTGCGGAACATTGCGTAACTCTTATTCGCTTTTTAGTATTATACCTATGATCGTGAACGCGGCGGCGCGTTTATCCTCGGCGGCATCGTCACAAATCACGCAAAGATGTTCGTTTTTTTTTTTTTTTTTTTCGAAACTGTCAGCTTCGTTCCTCGAACGGAGGAAACAAATGCGTTGATTATCGCTTCACGCGCGCCACTTCCGAAAATTTATATCTGTGAAGTTTGTCGACACATCTCACGATATAATGCTATCGTTTATTAGTTTCATTAGAATAACAATTATACGTGGAGAAAATGGTCTCGCGTGTTTGTTAATCATTTGTAACACACGCGCACACACGAAAATGAAGTTGCCGCCGTTGTCGGTCGGAGAAACTATTTTCGACCTGCGGTGGAAAAATATTTTTCGATCGCGGTTATGAGCAACGCGCTAATTCGTAGAAATGACGGTGACGCTTGGCAGTCCCCGCGTCGCGTAGTATTGTAATTGGATAGCTTGTTCGCTCCCCGAACGTGAGTACTACGCCAACGATGGCACGGAATGTCACCGTTGTTGCGCTATTAACGCGTACCAAGGGCACATGCGTCCAACAGAACGATTGCTCGTTTCGGTCATTGTTGAGTCGAGGGGGAAAACCCCGGGACACGCATACGCGAAATGTTTGCGTCAACATTCGCCGCGGCTAGATCGGCGGAAAAAATTGACCGATCGGACATTTCCTTATTTTCCGCACGTTCACCGCGGATGTCGACACGTTGTGTCGATAAACAAGGTTGTCTAGCGCAGATCGGATACCAAGCGGCGCGCGCTCTCTTCTCGCAAATAGTATCAAACGTGATCCGGCGGTGTAAACAACCTCGTAGTGTGTTATTAGATTTTCGAATTTAAAGCAAAAATTTATTTTAAAGTGACAAAAGTTCTTGATGTAATTGACGTGATAATTTTTTCCGACATTCCGTATCAACGATTTGATTCGACGATTGTATCCGAGAATTGCTGCGAGTTGTCGATGATTGTGGAAAGAGTGTGTCTTTATGTCACACAAACACGTACACACGCGCATTCTCCTCGACAACAAGTTATATCTGTTATACGCGCGGTGGTTTACGTTTTACGTCGCTGCGCTCTTCTTATTTTATTTTCTATAGAACATAAAGTTGTCGAGAAAGATGCAACTTGTTAGTAGCATCGTAAATAATCTCGTTTCTTCTCGCGTGTCCTTTTCAAAATGTTTATGCTTCGATTTTTCTCAGTTGAGATTAATGAAACAAAGCTATAAATTTATCATAAGATTTAAATTTATTCAGTTTACATATTCAATATATGTATATACATTTAGCTTGATAACTCGTTTAGAAATCGAGCTTTAACTCGTTTGCTAATTTGTTAATTGATCGGCTTTGTCGCAAGTATCTGCCAATTGTCATCCACATTGTTACGAGAAATTGCACAAACGAATTGCATCACTTTGTAATAAGTGTGTACATATTAGACGGGTTGACGGGAGCAATTAGCATCTTAATTAGTCGCATAGCGCACGAGACATTATTTTATTTAAACGCTCATTATCGTATTAATGTTAAAATTAACGCACAATTCTAAAACATAGAATATCTTAACTTTAAAAAGTAATTAAATTGTTCTCTCTCTCTCTCTCTCTTTTTCTCTCTAATTCAAAATTATTTGAAAAAGGAAATAAAATGCAAATAAATGTCATGCAAATGTATACATCGCGTGCGAATGAGGTCTTTCATCTGTGTTTTGTTTTTTTTAGTTTCCTCTAAGATCGTTTCCGTATTTTTGGAGTTACGATAGTTTCGTTTCGGTAACAACAATCCGTTCTCACGCAATAGGTTATCACGCGCTTATCGCTAACTAATCCTTGGTTAACTCGCATACAATTAACCCATTTTTGCGATTATCGAAAGGCCTTGGTATGCTCGTGAGTATAAATATAGCCTGCGTTTCAGATATTCACCGCGTCAGTACTGAAAATCTATAGTTCAAGTTGCATGTGCTATAAATTCGAAGTGAACCGGCGGTGAATAATACATGCGCATACATCGAAACGCAAGCGCGTAGAAGAAGGTGGAATGTAATACGCATAATAACGAGAGAACCAATCGAAACAATTGCCTGATTGAGTAGCGCGAAGTTTAAAACACAATACTTCCGTAACTATGGGATGTATATCGCAATGATTGCAAATATAATTTCAAATATTTTTACATCGACGTAAAATGTAAAATTAAATCAAAGAGAGATGAATAAGTTCGTTGGATTTTTGAACGTGTTTATACTCCCGATATAAAATTCGAATTGATTGCTATCGCGCTTATTCTCGACATGACGCATGTTCGTTTGAAAATTCCAAGCGGGGGATGAGAGGAGGCTGATTTTATCCGCTTGAGACAGTCTCTCTCGAAGGTGTTTTCCAAATACTAATCCGTCCGTGGTGCTAAATCAGCATTTTCACGCAAGAACAACTCCGTCCGCGCTCGCTTGCTCGTTCGATTCCTCGCTCGCTCGCTCGCTCGCATCTCTCGATCACCACGTTTTGCCTACATTCCGAACTATAACCGCATTCCGTGCCGTACACGTATATCGAGTGTTCCGAGAATTTACATGCCGCTCGATTGGAGAGAGAGACCGTTCGGTTTCGAGATCGCGCAACGCAAAAGACAAAAAAAAAAACCTTTCTTTTCTGATAACCAAAGTCATTAAATATGCAAACTGCGCAACAGCGCTGCGTACGCATTTTTCATACGTGCGTGTATGCGTACGCTGTGTGGCCGCACGTACCTTCCAGGAACTATATTTCATTCGAGCGCGCGTGTTGTCGCGCACCTCTTAGGGGAACGTGCGCAAAGGTCCCCTGAACTCGCCGCTCGCACATTGCGACGCGTTACGCCGAAAACGAAATCCAACACAGCTGTTGACAACCGTAGTGAGATTATCGCGCAACGTTGACGAATTCTTTTCTTCCTCTTAACATTTTCCTCTTCGCGTATCGCGTAACAAACGCAGGCGATTTTGTAGCGAAAACCATATTCAAAAACTTCTCTCTTCCTCTCTCTCTCTCTCACTCTCATTGTAGAAAAAGAGAGAAAGAATCTCGTTTATTATATTCTTCCCCCAAGACCTTCATAATTTTGCTCCTTAATTGCTTGTGCAATCTACCTTCGTTTCTTCTCGTTACTGTTATCTTCTCTCTCTCTCTCTCTCTCTCTTTTTTTGCTCTTGTCCTCCTTGTTCTTCGTTTTCTTCCATTATATCTGCTACTTGCTTATAAACTACATGATCGTGCGTTATCTTTAAGTATCCTTTGCGTACTCGAGTAGTTGTTAGTTAAGTGATTATCATAAGTGGTTGTATTTTCTCGTTAATAAACTAGCGTGTTATCGTTTCTCGAGCAGTCTATTTCCCGCGATGTTTTATTTTCCCGACTTCCGCGTTGAGATACATAAATGTTTGGATACTCCCGGTTGTTAAAACGATTGACGTGTAATTTACCAACGATCGATCGTTAATCGAGTGTCGAATTTTTGCGTCATCATTAATTTTATCTCAATACATCGGACCAACTATACGGCGATCCAACGTTAACACGGAACAGTTTTATATATATATATATACAATAAAACTCGCTTGCACGTTGAGCGCGGAAGTTGGCTAATTGAGAATTAAACAACCTGCGTGTTCAATAATTGCGTCGTAAATACAAGACGTTACCTCCCCCGGCGTTACTCTTATTATACAAGATATGTGTGTAGTTAATGAACGCGAGGGGTGTTGTGTTAGCCACGAAATTCTCCCTTTAATCGTCGCGCACAATAGGAACGGCGCCCACTCGGTTTCCGCGCTCACCGTTGGATGGCGGCTCCATGGTCCTGCATCACCGACTTCTCGAGATTACGTCATTCCCAGATGAAAATGCGTCGCAAAATTTGTCGGCGAACAGTTCGAAAGTTATGGTTTTATCTCCGTTTTTCAATTTTTTTTTCTTCGATGAGTCGGACTTTTTTATCTGCCACATGTCTATTTTATATATTGAAAAAAAAAAAACAAACGAAATGCGAACGCCAGTTATTACGTTGCAAAAAGTTTCATTATTTCGTCGCCGTAATAAAAATCTTGGCACTGGTCTTATTTCGAATCTTTTCTTCGTTTTATTTTTTTTTTCTTTTTTCTTATTCTTTAAATAATATCCGACTTCGTCTCGTTTAAGGGTGAATATAAAATATATGACAGAATTAGAGAGGAAGAGAGAGAGAGATAGAAGAGTCTCGTGAAAGGCTGTTGGGTAACGAACGATGAGTAGAGTAGTAGCGACGGCGACGACGACGACGACGACGACGGCAGCGGCGGCAACGGCGGCGGCAACGGCGGCGGCGGCGGCGGCGGCGGCGGCGGCGGGTGGGGTCCAACATCCTTTCCTTACTGCGCACTTTCTTTCCCCTCCGCGTTTCAACCCCTCGACGACGCCGCGCTAGCTACATGGACGCGGTGGTGGTTAGTAGTAGTTCGCTTCGTGGAAAAGGCGGCGCATGCCTCCCTGTTATCGTGCGCAAACTCTTCGCACTTGTTCTCTCGCTCGCTCGATTAGGCGCCTATTAGCGTATCCCCGCGTGCGTGTGCGTGCACGAAGAACGAGAAACGACGACGTCGTCGTCGTCGTCGTCGATGAACTACGCATACTACGTATAATGTACTACTACGCGTCGACGCATCGACGCGCGGTTAACGTCCGACCGACACGAGGCGGCAGTCATACTCCTCGCGGCCAGTTAAACAACGACGGATAGCGACCCTTCGGCGCGTACCTCGAGCACGACATGCGATAGCTCGTCGCTCGATGTAGGTATTAGATAAGATGACGCGTTTCTTTTCTCTCACTCTCTTTCTCACACATACACACACGCACGCGCGCGCGCACACACATACACACATACACATACACTCTCTCTTCAGTCACTACGCAGTTGCTTTGGCGCAAAAAGAGTCCTGTGACCGACGCGACGTTCTGTATTGCATCACGATAACATTTTGCGACCATAGTTCGTTGGTGCTCTTGAAAGCTAATAAAGTCTGTATGTAGTGCGTCTATGTGTGTTTTTCTCTCTAACATTGACACTATTATCATGCACACGCATATACGAAAGATTTAATCTTTCATGAAATAAACGAGTAAACGAATAATCGCATCTGATATCAAAGTAACAACAACAATAATAGCTTTTTGACGTCAACAATGATATCGCGCGTGCAAAGTTTATCGAGAATCGCGCAAAGTTTGACGATTACTTTGAGTTATCTCTTCGAAAAAAAGAAAAAGATCACGTCCCCACTCGATACACACGCCGCGAAATCCATATCGACTGTAACAAGTGTAACTCGGTTACGCCGCTTCGCACATCGTACAACAATGTCGCAATTCGCTTCTGTCTGTCTTTGAGGCGGAGAGATTTCAGTTATCGCGGCACACACAACCCATACGCAAAAGCGCATGTGTCCACGCTCGCGCGCGCGTGTGATAGATTCCGTAGAGAATACACACTTCGTGCGTCAGAATAGATCATCGGAACCTTGAACGACCGCAGAAACGTACACTCCGACTTAGAATAGACGCGTGGACGGCGAAATTGTGAGGAAAAACCCATTTGACATTGTCTTGAGCTTTACGTTAATTAATTTCAACTGAGAGAGTAGGAATACGCGTTCGCGGAGTTAAGTCGAGATAAACATGTACAGGAAAGAGCCGTAGATATTTATACTCGAAACGCATACCGGTTTCTTGAAAGATATCGCACACACGAGAATTTCAACATTTTGTAATTTTTCTTACACATTGTATATACGTGTGTGTGTGTGTGTGTGTGTGTGTGTGTGTGTGTGTGTGCGCGCGCGCGCGCGCGCGCGTGCGTGATTCTCTAAGTGAAACTGCGTCTGTATCATTTTTAATACCGACGTAATATTCGTGAAGATTTCAGTTCACTTTATCGGACTTAAGAACTACCCGCTATTTTTATTTTTTTATTTCTTTAAATATTTTTATTTTTATTTTTCATGAGAGACGTTGAAAGTCGGAGTGCGACTATAAATACGTTCCACTTAATGTATATCTCAATTTTGCGTTCCAGGGAACGTAATCGGAGTACGAGGTTTTGAGAGTATTTGTGTACGATTTTTTGCGCAACACACGAATAACTTCTTCGATTTTTTTATTTTTTTATTTTTTTTTTATCGTCTCAGCTAGTCAGATGGCATTTTGCGTGTCGCGCAATTCCATTTCGCGACGAGTTATCTCTTACATTCAGATTCGCGTTAGAAATTCCGCTTTCTAACGGCTTTCCGAAAGTCGGCAAAGTCAATCGACGACGTAATGTTGCGGATTTATACATTCGCGAAATGTTGCGTCGTTCCCCTTCGTTAGTTTTTCACACTTCTCAATAATTTGTGTCAATTCTGCGAGTGTTTTTTTTTTATCATATGAGCAGAAACCTAATCTGACAACATTCGGAAAAAAAGTTCTGATCACGTTTGGGGGAGTTCGATATCTCTCGTCTCTTTTAATAATATTTTTTTATCTACATCGCGATTATATAAATTATTAAAAAAGAAGCTTATATATCAAAAACTGATCATTCAAACGATACACGTCAGCCGAAAAAGTTATCTGACCCGCGCGATAAAATAACGCAAAACTATTCGGTGCGCATATGTCCCCGCGTTACGTCACGCAACATAATCGTCAACTGCCGACCAGTGCGAGTTTCCCAAAGTTCTGAGAGTTTTGACATTGTTTCGCTGTTCTTTCGCTTCCCCTTTGTATTGCGCATGTTAAAATGGCACGTTGCCACATGTAACAACGAGGTCCGACGACGTTACAAACCGCCGGAAGATCAGGGACAGACGGATCGATCGTCGCGATCGTATCGCGAGCTTCAATGTAGCACTCTCGCCGCCTACCTATCTACCTACCTACCTACCTGTTCTACTACCGGACATGGAGGACGCACGTGTCGCGGCGCGAAAAACATACCATTAAGCCCAACTCGTTTATCTACACATGAAAAACTTAGCGGTACTACCGGCTATTAAATCGGATGTGGGATTACTTTTTTATTGCGACGCAAATTGTTTGTCACTATCTACATTCTATCTTCATTCTACAATCGCGATCAAATGTCGCTAACATATTTCTCTAGATAACGCACACACGTGAATTGTTAAGAAGCTCATTAAAAGTTTATTGCCGAGCTTTTGTTTTTTACACAACATTGTCGGCTCTTCTTCGCATCAATGTCTTTCGTACGCCCAGGCATGTGACAATGTTTTGGCTTGCATCGATCCGTCTACCCTTATACGCGGCGTAGTATCACAACTTCCTTCTGCCTTCCCTCTACGTCTTTCCCCTTCCGTCTATATCTACCCATACATATATACTTCGCGAGATCTACCTACGCCCTGGTTCACTCAACTACCCTCGAACGGTGGCGGCAGCGATTCTCAGTTGCCAGGCGCGGATCGTTCGACTAGGAAAAAACGAGACGTCTCGCGGTATTTCACGATATTCGCGCGATTAAAAAAACAAAAAAAAAAAAAACAAAAAAAAATTCGCAATGTAATCTTGTCGAGAATTTTTATTCGAATGATCGTGGGTGTCCTACGTGAAAAAAAATGCAAATTACGCTCGAATAAAAAAATCACTTTACCAACGATATTGCGCGGATTATATGAATATGCTTTCGCGGCGCTGTCGGAGGTATAAATATATGTTCATGTATTTAGAATGCGATATATAACATTTCTGAGCACGCGCGTGCAGCAACATGTTTCATACATACGGATTTTATTACACCTGCGCGTACAAATAATAAATAAATATGCAAAAACCCTTAATTACGGTGAAATGTACGGTGAAACATGAAGAGAATTCCGATAAATTTGTTATGCTTCTGTGATGTTTTTGAAAAGCAATTTCGTGGAAAATATTGCAACCGCTTGTAAAATTCATGGATTCTGCTTGCAGTATAATTATTGAGCGAGTCAATTGTCGATATTATATACTTGATATACAGGAAATACACGTTACACTAATTACCACATTTAACTCCATTAATTTGATGGGATGCAGCAAAGCACTCTGGGAAAAAAAAAAAAAAAAACATTTGTGTCTCTTTTTATCGCATGTCGTATCTCTATTATATGTATATTGTGTGTGATACGATAATGATACCGCTTCAAATCCTGTTACAAAACTTAACGACTTGATCCTCTCGCTCTCTTTTCTCTCTCTCTCTCTCTCTCTCTCTCTCTCTCTCTCTCTCTCTCCTTTTCTCCCTATTCAACTTAACATATAGATTATTCATGATTAGCGGAACAGTTTACAATTGTGGAAGTTGAGGGAAAACTTTTTTTTCGCGAAGACTAACTTTCCAAGTGAAATTCTTCGAAAGCGTTGAAGACACGCGTCTGAAACGCGCGAACGGAAAAGCGTTACGATTACTTTCACACACAGCACCGCCGTACGTCAAGTATAATAATTTTATTTGGACAATGATAAAAGGTAGTCGTGTTTGTCGCTTCTCGCGAGTGACGTTATATCTTCGTCGGTTTTTATCGGCCGCGACACTACAGATAGAAGAATTCATTACGGTCATGCGATGTTTTTTAAAACATATTTTTTTATTTTACAGAATGCGATATCCTGATAGATATAAAAAATCAGTAATAATAAATAATATATACACCGAGAAAAATATATCTAATATCACATTGATATCACGGCGCGCACACAAATATAATTAAGTATCTTGATGAAAAATTTACGTACAATGTATATATAATTTCACGTATTAATTGCACATATTAATATGTGAATGATTGTTGCAATTTTTCCCGGTAACGCGCAGATAAATTTATCTTAATTTCTTTAATTTTTCGACGTCTGTTTTTTATGGCAAAAAGCATAAACAATCATTGTATTATATATTTAATTTATCAAAGCGACGTCAAAGAGAGACTGATAATATTTATTTATCCTTCGGTTTTAGATATTGTCCGCGTATTTTTAATGAATATCATCACGCGAGAGAGAAATAATTCTGATAAAGATAAAAAAAAAAAAAATGTAATTTGAAGAGAATGTAATAATGTTACTTTGTATCGTCCGAGTGTTTAATATTTCTTACAAAGAAATTCACGCAATTACGTTAATCAATGACAGCGGCATAAAAGAGAGAAATAATAATTGCTCAGAGAGAGATCAGAAGATGTCTTCTTTTTTTTCTCAATAAAGAGATTAATAAGAGATTTATTACAGTCATTACGAAAACACCGAGCAAAAGAAATCGAAAACGTCAAGCAGCTGGTAGTATTTCATTTTAGTTTTGATTATATGAAGAAAATATAATATATATGTTTGAGACGTAAATTTAGAGTTAGGATATAATTATTAACAGTCTGGAAACTTTAGAATATACAAACAGGAAACAGAGAACGAGACAAGAATTGAGATATCTGTCCTGATATTCAAACTATTTGTGACAGTGGAACCGTAAAACAATGACGATATGACGCGAGAAGAGAGGAATTTTACGAATAAACAACCGAGACGAGCTCACAACGCGAATATTCGTATTACATCAGCGTAGATTGCGAGCGTACGCGTTCAACCTCGTGTTTGATTGGTCGGAGATAACGCAACTGTGAAATTCGCGATCGCATCGAGGGACAAAAGGGGAGGGAAAAGCAAGCAACGGTGTATCGACCGTCTCCTCCCATTCAGTTCGTCTTTGCGAGAAGATCGCGAGAAGAAAGGATGGAGAAGAAGACAAAGACGCGAGGAGAGCGGCAATATCGGTGAGAACTGAAAGAAATGAAGCTGTGTGCTCGCGTTTATAAAAAACGCGGACCTCGAAAAGCAAAACGAGCGGCGTGAAACGACCTGCGAAACTTGTCGCACCGCCCTTGACTTTTTCTAGTTTGTTTTTCTTTCTTTCTTTTTTTTTTATTTATTTATTTATTTAACAAAGTCAATTTATATCAAGCGGCGATAACGTTTTATCGTTTTATCTGTGTGCTTCAAAGATGCTATCTACATCCATGTACGCGACTATATTCCCGCCGAAGCGCACAATATATTAATAACGTGTTCGATTATAACTGCAGCGCAATTAACTATATAAGTGCTATATAGGTTTTTTTTCTCGCGGTGCATCGATCGATGCAACTCGCTTCGCCTCCGGCCCGCAGCTATCTATCTACCGTGCCAGCTGCAACCGGCTGTTGCACCATATTACGACACCGCCGAAAAATCAACATACACCGGCTCATGCGTCTGTCGTGGACCGACACCGACTTATCGTGCAATCGATGTTTCCGCGGCTCGAGTGGCGCCGTTACGCAATCATGCGGTGGCCGTGAGATTGCAAGATGATCTAGATTGTGCGACACACGAAGATTGCTTCCTGACAAGTTCTCTTTCGCGATGTCACGTGGAAGTATTTGCGATAATTATCTGTTACGATAAGAGCGTGTCGCATGTCTCTTTAGCGCGCGCATGCTCCAAACCCTTGATGAAAACCAAGGCGAAAAAGAGATAGATAGATAGATAGAGAGAGAGAGAGAGAAAGATAGATGGAAGAGTTTATGCGCTTGGCAAGAAGCGTACTCGTGCAGCAGTTGGCGAACATCGACAGCGAGTGTCGGCGAACCTGCAAATGCGACAGCACAAATACCCTCCTCCGCGCGTAGTAGAACGTAGCCGCGGCGCGCGGCAAGGAGTGGCGCGTGGCTCTGTGAATGAAGCCTGTGTGCTCCGCTTCCTCCCCGCCGCGCATCTCTAGAGTAATATCCCCTTACCGCGCGTCCTCCTCCCTCTCTTTGCTCCTCCCCACTCTCTCCGATGCATTTGTTTTCCTTGTCCCTCGCTCAGTCGAAACCGGTTCGCCGCGTTCGGCACGCATTACGCATATTCCCGCTGCCGACGCGACGCGACGCGACGCGCTGTGATGCACACGCGTTACTACCTTTATAGGTAGGACGTACGTAAGTAGTAATAGTGCGCGCATTGAAAGCGCTCGTATCTCCGTGTGTTTTGACGGTTGTGCCCGGCGCAATTAAAGCGACGACCGTGCAAAAAGACTTGCGCGTTTGCTCGCGCAACTCAATTAAAAGTGTGTACATGTGAAAACACACACGCATAGGTGTTAGATCGATCAGAACGTCATATTGTCGTCCCGGCGAGTTTCTAACGCGCGCGAGGATTTTTATAATAGGAAAAAAAACAGATGCGAACTGTACGACTGGCGAATGAAAAGAAATGACGTTTGCCCGCGTTAGCCTCGTTTTTGTTTTATCGCTCAGAAATAACATGTATTAACGCCGGGTTAAACTATGACGCTTTTTTATTTCTCACGTGAGAAAAAAAAATCTGTCGAGTCAGCACGCGCAAATTAAATTTAGCTTCTTGCACAAGAATGAATCTTGTTACAAATAACTGTTCTTTGGTTTTTTGTTTTTGTTAGAGCACAATTAATCTCTTTCGAAATGACATTTTTCTTCGCAAAATAATTGCCACTTATCCACTTATCCACTTTTATTAGTCGCTATTAAACTAGCTTTTTGCCGGCACGCGTGTCGCATATCGTTCGAGAGATAAAACACCACGGTTGAAAAATAGTAGAAACGCCGGCGGTGTAGCGCATTGATGACATTCAGAGTAAAATTGTGCGGTGTGCACACACACACACGTTTCCTTCTACCTTACGCGCGCGCACGCGTGTGTGTGTCACTAAGTGATAAACTCGTTTCGGTGGTATTTGAAACCGTAACTTGACATTTTCCCGAGCTCGCGGCGATAGTGGGTGCTAAATGACGAGTGCGCGCTGGCGTAACGCGCGCGCATTCCTTACGAGCGCGCGTATATTCGCCCATGCCTCGCAAATAAAAGCGTGAATAAGACAGCGCAGCGTGGGGGCGGCGCACACCTATGTGTGTGCGCGCTTCGCGTGACTGTTTTCCGCGTGACTGTTTTCCGCGTGACTGGACATGCTTTATATATTAGACACAAAACCTTTCGAACACACGTCGCGAGCAACATTGTAATTTCGCAAAGTGTTTCGCGACAAAAATTGTATACCGTAGCGCACTATATACTACGGAAAATAGGAATTACTATATTGCTCGAGCAAGACGAACGAGCGGATTAGCGCCAATGTGTCGCGTATTGCAGCAAATAAATCTCACGTACGTTTGGAACGAAAATATATGTGTTCGTCAGAAAAGAAGAGGAAGACGGTAAATGAAATTGACGTTAATCGGCGTACACACGCGTACCTCTTTTGTATCGAGTCGCGATCACACGGAGGAGGGCGTACAAATCAAATCTGCGTGTCCCGCGTGCCACAGCGTACACGTCTCATTACGGGTGACAGCATGACCCCCTTCGTGCGCAATAAATCAATTACCGTTTTATTAGTAAGAGAAATCTACACTTAATCAAATCATGTTACTTAACCCGGGAGTCACGGTGAGGCGCGAGAAGAACACGGGTGCGTATACACTCCACGTATGTACGTACGCGCCGCGGGAGCGGCGGGGCGACGCGACGGTTCGTCCAAATTTTTTTGTTTTGAGAACCACTTAAAACAACGCTCCGTGAGACCGCGCACGGCGAACCTTTCTCTCGGATATGAACACGCGGATGAACTTGTAATTATTTATATACAACCTCCCGACACATTAATTTATTAACGCTGAGGGATCCGTGTTGCTCGTGCATCGCGGAGCCAACGTCTCGTCATGATGATATAATATAATTACACAGTAAGATGTACACAGATAAACGCGCGGATGTTTTATTAATTCGAAACGGACACGGGAGAGATAGAGAGACAGACAGAGACAGAGTGAAAGATATGAGATACATACCTCTATCGCAAATAAAAGAGTACGAGGAGAGGAATTTTAACTCGTCTTATCTAATCGAAACTTTTTTCTTTTACATTGCGAGATTTTTAGAATTTATTTTTGTAATTGTGGGATTTATTTGCGCGTAAGAAAGGGACGCGCAAACCTCATTGCGTGTTTCGTTTATGATACGGGAGTGGTACGCGTTTTCTGTTTTTATTCCCTTTCTCTTCCATCGTCTTATCTCCACTATCGTTCGTACCGTTGTATGGTTGCATGTACGTTTTCGCATAATGAAAAAAAAACACATCGTGTCGGGGCTTGTGTATGGGACGTCGGCATGGCAAACGATGCCTCCGGCCGACTGATTGGCCGCGAGGCTCTTAGCGGGTTTGCTTTTCTGTGAAGGGTTTCACCGGCGCAACACACACGGGGAACGTACCGTTCCCGCGGCGGAACACATCCGGGCGTGTGTATACGGCAAAAGCCGACTGCGCGCAAGGCAGAAACAGTTTTGCGCACCGTGTTGCGACGGTACCAACGGTGTTGCTATGGGGCGGCGCGTCGTTGATTCCCAGACCAGAATCCGGCTTATTCGATAATTCGCAAATCACGTGCTTTATCGCGCGAACGCGTCGAGCATCATCGCGTATTCTCTGTGTGTGCATCGCCCCGTTTTACACGCGTAATTTTCTCAAGATATTGTCTCGGGGAGCATCGCGGAGCAGCAATGCGCGAGCTAGCAATTCTTTCGCGCCGCGCTGATAAAAAAGTTATAAAAATGTAGAGCAGAAGAAAGCGTCTGTGCTCGCGCGATCGTAAATATGCGCATACGGGGATGAGTGCATGCGCGCACACAAAATACGCGCGCGGCGTTTCGAAAAAAAAAAAAAAGAAAAAAAACCCAGCGTGCAACACAGAGAGACCGTCTTTTAAATGTAATTGACGTCGCGAGATAGAGATGCGCTGAACGAGAAACATATGGAGTGCAATTTATCGGTGAAAAAAGAAAAAAAAAGAGAAAAAAACGATAACGCACGAGAGATCCGTATAACGTAGGAAGTCCCGAGTAAACAAACTTGATTAAATCCCGCAAAAGCCGCGAGCTAAATATTTGTATGTTCGCTATTTGCCCGCGTGAACGTTTTCTTCGATGATTGGGTAAACCGACGTGCGAGTTGTTCAACGGTATTTATTTAGTCGTCGCGTTTAAATTTGATTTTCGTCGAGAATATTACTTCGCCGCGTCGTTCACTTCGCGATGCGCATTACTACGCCCGCGTAATTTGTTCCGCGTAACATCCATGAAGCGCCCACGATAATTTAAAACAAACATTTTTGCGAGATCTAATCTGCGTTTCAAAGCGGAGATGCTGCGCTCTCCTATAGCGCTCGGAAATAATAAACGATGCATTTTTGCCTTTTATCTATCTGCAGTTTTATCTTTTATTTATCCGCATCAGACTAAGAAGAGCATTTTCTTCTGCTCGGCTTCTCTTACCATTGAAATATTAGTCGTGTAACATTGTGTTATCGCGTATTATTCATGACAGTCGCGATTGAAGTGCGAGTCGATAAGAATGAGAGAGAAAGAAAGAAAGAGAGAGAAAGAGGCGGAGAGCATTGAATGCTTTCAAAATGTCGTCGCGTTATTATTTCCCGGCAGATTCGTGTCCGGCGGCATGTAAAAAATTTGCAATTAGCCACAGCTACCGTTCTTTTACTTGCAGCAAATTTATAACAGCGTTCTCCCGCGTGTGCGCATCGTTCGTTAAAGCGAGAGCACACGCGATTACGTTAATTTATATCTTTTTTTTTTTTTTTTTTTTTGCGAAGCGTTCTATTTTTGCATAACGACGATAATGAACACGCGACACCGCGCCTTGGCGTGATCATTATGTATTATTATAAATAACACCGACGACGCTACGATATCACCGTATTTTATTGATGATCGCGTAAGCGTGACTTACGAAAGTATATAATTTCCACGTTCTCAAAGTGTGTGTTCGCCGGCCGCGTGCATCTTTTCGCGTGCGATCACGCGTTATCATTAACGAGTATGGAAATTAATGCGAGGCGATTAATTTCTCTCGGTTAATTGCAAATATATTCATGTAAATTCGTAAACGTGTATCTA
Organism: Pseudomyrmex gracilis; assembly: GCF_002006095.1. Classification (NCBI taxonomy): domain Eukaryota; kingdom Metazoa; phylum Arthropoda; class Insecta; order Hymenoptera; family Formicidae; genus Pseudomyrmex; species Pseudomyrmex gracilis. Next base: position 1,819 of record NW_018020885.1, on the reverse strand, counting down.
AACGCTTGATTGAGAAAAAAAAAAACAACACTCGCGTGATGCAATTCCACGATGTGATTAATTTATAATTTGTGCTGTTTCTCTCGTTGCAGGTTAACAGATTGTCTAACCGTCATCGGAGAGAAAGAATCAATGTCAAGAGACGTTCGAAGTGATTGATAATAAAATTGATCTCGTAAATTTCTCAATGGAATCGACTGGTGCGGTGACCTGTCGACGGTGCCGATCTTCGGCCACGGTCGACTGATAACTCGCGCGCGCGGACGGGTAATCGTTTGTCTCGCGACACGCCCACGAAGTCTCTCGCGGTCCGCGCGCAATTACAAGAAGCCACTGACAAACCACGCATCGGACAACGAGGAAAGATGCGCAAAGAAGTCTTCGAGTGGTGGTTATCGTTGTCGCCGCATTGACGATCGGACCCTCCGTTTGTTCGCACATATAGAAAGAGAAAACGACTAACGGGAGAGCCAGAGAGAGGCTGCTTCGCGCGCGATAATATCGTCGGGAGGCGAGAAGAAATGCGAGCGAGGCGCGACGCTGCTTGTCTGCTTTTGCTCTGAATTTGCGAGGAGCGCGAGTACACACATATATCTTTTGTCGGGAGAGGAACTTCCGAAAAGACGACGGCGTGAAGATGAAGTCTTCGGCCGTGTGTTACACATTTTGCGGCGCGACGTTCGACGAAGAACATAAGATGAGCACCGTTGCGTCTCCTTCTGCATCGGAAGCTTCTACCACTTGCCACTGCCATTTCTCCTCGCCGATCCGCGACGGATTTGATGACGAACACGGCGTGTTTTCGTTACCGACGTCGAGGTCAACGACGGCGCCGTGCGACCTTTGCGAGCGTCTTCGTGGTCGAACGGGCGGACGTTTTGACTTGGTGAACTCGACCAGGACAGAGGACGGTCTCACGACAAACGGTTTCCGGTCGTTGAGGCGAAAACACGAGAACTTTATGTCAGCGAGTGACGCGATCGTCGAGAAACGCGACAGAACTTCGAGGTGCGAACGAGTTCCACTCTACGAATCGTCTGCGAGATGCGCTTCGAGCGTCGTGCGGTGGAATTTCGCGATCAGATTCTGGGACAGATGGACGATCACGGAGTTGGAACGAAAGTTCCTCTGGATCGTGTTCCTGATACTCGTGATAAGTTCCGACTTGGCATCGGCGCAAGATCGCAGATCTTACAATACCATCGGTTCCAACGCGACAACCAGAGGTGAGTTATACGCATTTTTCATCGTTTCTATAATCTCGAAATTCCTGCGATTATTAATATACGTTTCACATATTGTTAATATTAATTTGCGTACATTTTGTTCTCAGAAACTTGATAAACCGTTTGAGTATCTACATTGTCGTTATATATCGCACAGCAAAAAAACGCGTCAGCGCAAGAAATATATATATTTATTTGACACTTCAGCCTATATGGCCAAGAAGGGGACTTGGTTACAAAAAGTCTAATCACACACATCCTTCCATACGATCCATACCTTATATAACACTATATAACACTTATTTCACGCTTATTTACATTTGCTTTACAAATCCTTTACATTATCTTCACTCCCATTACATTTACATTAAATTAGACTAAATTAAATTACATTACCTTACATTGCGTTAAATAAATTAACTTAAATATCCTAAATCACTTTTCTGTCTTTTTTACATTTTACCTTGCCTTTTTACATTTACATTTATACATTTTTGCCTTCTTTTTCTCTTTTTCTTCTACTTTTTCCTATTTCTGTTTCCTCTTTCTCTAATTTTTATATTTTACTCTATCTTAATTCTATTTTCTTTTTT